>NW_026138307.1:0-31144 GCF_025592945.1 Manacus candei
GGATTTGGGGGGCAGGAGAGGGGGTCAGGGGGTCTTTGGGGCTGGGGAGGGGATCAGGGGGGTCTTTGGGGTTGGGGAGGGGGTCAGGGGGGTCTTTGGGGCTGGGAGGGGGTCAGGGGGGATTTGGGGCTGGGGAGAGGATGGGGGGCATTTGAGGGGCTGGGGAGGGGGTCGAGGGGGTTTTTGGGGGGCAGGGAGGGGGTCGAGGGGGTATTTGGGGGCAGTTTGGGGGCTGGAGAGGGGGTCGAGGGGGTATTTGGGACCAGTTTGGGGGGCAGGAGGGGGTCAGGGGGGTCTTTGGGGGAGTTTTGGGGTTTTTGGGGGTCTGGGGGCTCTCTGGGGTCTGGGGGTGTTCCTGGAGGGTTCCCGGGGGGGTCACTGGTGTCACTGGTGCCCCCCCAGCGCTGCCCCCCGGCCCCGCCCCCCCTCGGGCCCCGCCCCAGCCCGCCCGGACAAGTTCCCCGACAGCCTCGAGCCGCCAGGGGGCGGTAAGTGACACGGGGGGCGGGGCCTGGGACCCAAAGTGGGCGTGGCCTGTCCCAGGGGTGGGGCCTGTGAAAGGGGCCTCTTCCGTGATTGGCAGAGGGGGAATTTTTGGGGGGGTCTTTGCTTCTTTTTGGGGGGTCTGTGACACTTTTTGGGTGGGCGTGGCTGTTCCAAAAGTAGGTGTGGTTAACCCAGGGGGCGTGTCCATCCAAAGGGCATGTCCCAGCCAAAGTGGGCGGGGCCTCATCTCCCATAATGGAGCTACAAAGGCACATTTTTAGGGGGGTCTTTACCCCCTTTTTGGGGGGTCTGTGACACTTTTTGGGGTGGGCGTGGCCATTCCAAAAGGAGGTGTGTCTACCCCGGGGGGGCGTGTCCATCCAAGGGGCGTGTCCCAGCCAAAGTGGGCGGGGCTTCAGCTCCCATCATGAAGAACAAGAGCATTTTATTGGGGGGTCTTTGCCCCCTTTTTGGGGGGTCTTTGACAGTTTTGGGGTGGGCGTGGCCATTCCAAAAGTGGGCGTGTCCACCCGAGGGAGCGTGCCCCACCCAAAGTGGGCGGAGCTTCACCTCCATAATGGGACATACAGGGGGATTTTTTTTAGGGGGTCTTTACCCCCTTTTAGGGGGTCTGTGACACTTTTTGGGGTGGGCGTGGCCGTTCCAAAAGGAGGCGTGGTTAACCCAGGGGGCGTGTCCATCTGAGGGGGCATGTCCCAGGTAAAGTGGGTGGAGCTTCCCCTCCTGTAACGGAGATAGAGGGAAAGTTTTTTAGGGGGTCTTTACCCCCTTTTAAGGGGGTCTGTGACACTTTTTGGGGTGGCGTGGCCGTTCCAAAAGGGGGCGTGTCCCAGCCAAAGTGGGCGGGGCCTCACCTCCCATAATAGAGCTACAAAGGCGCATTTTTAGGGGGTCTTTGCCTCCTTTTGGGGGGGTCTTTGCCCCCTTTGGGGGGGTCTCTCCCCCCGGGGGTGGGCGTGGCCTGACCGGCCCCTCCCCCAGGGGCGGGGCTGACCAATGAGGCGCTGCTGTTCCACGAGAAGTGCGGGGCCCTCATCAAGCTCAGCAACGGGCACAAGACGGCCGAGAGGAGACGGCCCCTGGACGAGTTCAACAACGGGGTCGTGCTCACCAACCGGCCCCTCAGGGACGGGGAGATGTTCGAGGTGAAAATTTGGGGGGTCTGGGGGGGTTCTGGAGGGGTTTGGGGGGGTCCTGGAGGGGTTTGGGGGGGTCCTGGAGGGGTTAGAGGGGGTTATGGGGGGTGGTGTCCTCACCAACCGGCCCCTCAGGGACGGGGAGATGTTCGAGGTGAAAATTTGGGGGGTCTGGGGGGGTTCTGGAGGGGTTTGGGGGGTCCTGGAGGGGTTAGAGGGGGTTATGGGGGTCCTGAGGGGAGTTATGGGGGTCCTGGAGGGGTTTGGGGGGTGTAAGAGGGGGTTATAGGGGGGTTATGAGGGGTGGTGTCCTCACCAACCGGCCCCTCAGGGATGGGGAGATGTTCGAGGTGAGGGTTTGGGGGGTCCTGGAGGGGGTTTGGGGGGGTCTGGAGGGGTTTGGGGGGGTCCTGGAAGGGTTTGGAGGGGATAAGAGAGAGTTATGGGGGTCCTGAGGGGAGTTATGGGGGTCCTGGAGGGGTTTGGGGGGTGTAAGAGGGGGTTTGGGGGGGTTATAGGGGGTGGTGTCCTCACCAACAGGCCCCTCAGGGACAGGGAGATGTTCAAGGTGGGCATTTGGGGGGGCCTGGAGGGGGATTCCTGTGGGATTTTGGGGGTCCTGGGGACTTTTAAAGAGGTTCTGGGTGGTCCTGGGGGGGTTCCTGTGGGATTTTGGGGATCCTGGGGGGGTTCCTTTGGGATTTTGGGGGTCCTGGGGACTTTTAAAGAGGTTCTGGGTGGTCCTGGGGGGTTCCTGTGGGATTTTGGGGGTCCTGAGATGTCTTAAAGAGGTTCTGGGTGGTCCAGGTGGGGTTTCCTGTGGGATGTTGGGGGTCCTGGGTGGGTTCCTGTGGGACGTTGGGGGTCCTGGAGGGGTTCCTGTGGGATTTTGGGGGTCCTGGAGGGGTTCCTGTGGGATTTTGGGGGTCCTGGGGGAGTTCCTGTGGGATTTTGGGGGTCCCCTGACCCCCCCCCGTGGCCCCCCCAGATCCGCATCGACAAACTGGTGGGTGTTTTGGGATTCTGGGAGGGGTTTTGGGGTTTTGGGGTGTATTTTGGAGGTCCTGGGGCTGTTAAAGGGGTTCTGAGGGGGTTCCTGTGGGATGTTGGGGATCCTGGGGGCTGTTAAAAAGGTTCTGGGTGGTCCTGAGGGGGTTCCTGTGGGACGTTGGGGGTCCTGGGTGGGTTCCTGTGGGATGTTGGGGGTCCTGGGGGGGTTCCTGTGGGGTTTTGGGGGTCCCTGACCCCCCCCGTGGCCCCCCCAGATCCGCATCGACAAACTGGTGGACAAGTGGTCGGGGTCCATCGAGATCGGGGTCACCGCCCACAACCCCCAACAGCCTCGAGTACCCGCCACCATGACCAACCTGCGCTCGGGTGAGACCCCACAACACCCCCCAGGGCCCCAGGATTTGGGGTACCCCCCAACACTCCCTTTCCCCCCCCTGGGTGCCCCCCTCGGCTTTTAGGGTGCCCCCCAATGCTCCCCTTTTCTCTCCTCCCCGATTTTGGGACCCCCTCGGGTTTTGAGATGCCCCAAAACACTCCCCTTTTCCTTCCTCCCTGATTTTGGCCCCCCCTCAGGTTTTGGGGTGCCCCCCAACACTCCCTTTCCCCCCCCCCCCGGATTCCCCCCTCAGGTTTTGGGGTGCCCCCCAATGCTCCCCTTTCCCCCCCCGAGTGCCCCCCTCGGGTTTTGGGGTGCCCCCAATGCTCCCCTTTCCCCCCCTTCCCCGATTTTGGGCCTCCCTCGGGTTTTGAGGTGTCCCCAACACTCCCTTTCCCGCCCCCCGAGTGCCCCCCTTGGGTTTTGGGGTGCCCCCCAACACTCCCTTTTCCCCCCCCCTGGATTCCCCCCTCGGGTTTTGGGGTGCCCCTCAACACTCCCTTTCCCCCCCCTGGGTGCTCCCCTCGGCTTTTAGGGTGCCCCCCAATGCTCCCCTTTTCTCTCCTCCCCGATTTTGGGACCCCCTCGGGTTTTGGGATGCCCCAAAACACTCCCTTTTCCTTCCTCCCTGATTTTGGCCCCCCCTCAGGTTTTGGGGTGCCCCCCAACACTCCCTTTCCCTTCCCCTGAGTGCCCCCCTCGGGTTTTGGGGTGCCCCCCAACTCTTCCCTTTCTTTCCCCCTGGGTGCCCCTCTCGGGTTTTGGGGTGCCTCTCAGCGTTCCCTTTTTCCTCCTCCCTGATTTTGGGACCCCCTCAGGTTTTGGGGTGCCCCCCAACACTCCTTTCCCCCCCCCAGGATTCCCCCCTCGGGTTTTGGGGTGTCCCCAACACTCCCCTTTCCCCCGCCCTGGGTGCCCCCCTTGGCTTTTGGGGTGCCCCCCAATGCTCCCCTTTCCCCCCCTCCCCGATTTTGGACCCCTCTCGGGTTTTGGGGTGCCCCCCAGTGCTCCCCTTTCCCCCCCTCCCCGATTTTGGACCCCTCTCGGGTTTTGGGGTGCCCCCAGTGCTCCCCTTTCCCCCCCTCCCCGATTTTGGGCCTCCCTTGGGTTTTGAGGTGCCCCCAACACTCCCTTTCCCCCCCTGGGGTGGCCCCCCCCGAGTTTTGGGGTGCCCCCCAGCGTTTCCCTTTCCCCCCTCCCCGACTTTGGCCCCCCCTCTGAGTTTTGGGGTGCCCCCCAACGCTCCCCACCCCCCCAAATTTTGGGGGGTGTCCCCCCCCCAGGGACCATCATGATGAGCGGCTGCGGGATCCTCACCAACGGGAAGGGGACCCGGCGGGAATACTGCGAGTTCAGCCTGGATGAGCTGCAGGTGACCCCCCCCCCGAGCCCCCCCAAAATCGGGGGGACCCCCCTGAACCTCCCCCAGCCCCCCCTGGACCCCCCAGAACTCAGGGATCCCCCAAAATCCAGGGATTCCCCCCCAAAAATCCTCCCCGCGATGCGTAAAATGGGGAGGTTCCCCCTCCCCGAATCCCCTCTTTTTGGACCCCCAAAAGTCTCCTGAGCCCCCCCCCCCCCCAAAATCGGGGGGGACCCCCAAACCTCCCCAGCCACCCTCCCCCAAACCCCCAGAATTCAGGGATCCCCCCAAACCCCCCCAAAATGGTCAAAAGGGGGAGATTCTCTCCCCCCAAAATCCCCCTTTTTGGACCCCCCAAAAGTCTCCTGAGCCCCCCCAAAATCAGAGGGACCCCCCCGAACCTCCCCCAGCCCCCCCCAGAATTCAGGGATCCCCCAAAATTTAGGGATTTCCCCCCCCAGAACCCCCCAAATTTTGGGGTACCCCCTCAAATCCCCTCTTTCCCAACCACCAACCTCCCCCAGAACCCCCCAAATTTTGGGGTACCCCCCAAATCCCCCCTTTACCGACCCTAAAACCTCCCCCAGAACCCCCAGATTTTGGGGTACCCCCCTCAAATCCCCCCTTTCCCGACCCCAATCCCCCCAGAAGCCCCCACATTTTGGGGTACCCCCCCAAATCCCCCCTTTACCGACCCTAAACCTCCCCCAGAACCCCCAGATTTTGGGGTACCCCCTCAAATCCCCCCTTTCCCGACCCCAATCCCCCCCAGAAGCCCCCACATTTTGGGGTACCCCCCAAATCCCCCCTTTACCGACCCTAAAACCTCCCCCAGAACCCCCAGATTTTGGGGTACCCCCTCAAATCCCCCCTTTCCCGACCCCCAATCCCCCCCTAGAAGCCCCCAAATTTTGGGGGTACCCCCTCAAATCCCCCCATAAACGTCCCCACTGCACCTTAGGGGTGTTTTGGGGGGGTCCCCAACCCATCCCTGCTCCCCCCCCAACCCATCCAGGCCCCCCCCCAGAGGGTTTTGGGGGGTCCCCCCGGCTCTGGGGGGGCTCCCCCGGGTTTTGGGGGGTCGGGGTGACCCCGTTTTTGCCCCCCCAGGAGGGGGATCACATCGGGCTCACCAGGAAGGCCAACAACGCCCTCCACTTCTACATCAACGGCGTCGACCAAGGTGGGACCCCAGAACTGCACCCCAAAAGGGGGACCCCAAAACCTGCACCCCAAAAGGGGAGACCCTAAAGTGGGGACCCAAAACCTGCACCCCAAAAGGGGGACCCCAAAATGGGGACTTCAAAATGGGGGACCCCAAAACCTGCACCCCAAAAGGGGGACCCCAGAACTGCACCCCAAAAGGGGGACCCCAAAACCTGCACCCCAAAAGGGGAGACCCTAAAGTGGGGACTCAAAAACTGCACCCCAAAAGGGGGACCCCAAAATGGGGACTTCAAAATGGGGGACCCCAAAACCTGCACCCCAAAAGGGGGACCCCAGAACTGCACCCCAAAAGGGGGACCCCAAAACCTGCACCCCAAAAGGGGAGACCCTAAAGTGGGGACCCAAAACCTGCACCCCAAAAGGGGGACCCCAAAATGGGGACTTCAAAATGGGGGACCCCAAAACCTGCACCCCAAAAGGGGGACCCCAAAACCTGCACCCCAAAAGGGGAGACCCTAAAGTGGGGACCCAAAACCTGCACCCCAAAAGGGGGACCCCAAAATGGGGACTTCAAAATGGGGGACCCCAAAACCTGCACCCCAAAAGGGGGACCCCAGAACTGCACCCCAAAAGGGGGACCCCAAAACCTGCACCCCAAAAGGGGGACCCTAAAGTGGGGACCCAAAAACTGCACCCCAAAAGGGGGACCCCAAAATGGGGACTTCAAAATGGGGGACCCCAAAACCTGCACCCCAAAAGGGGGACCCCAGAACTGCACCCCAAAAGGGGGACCCCAAAACCTGCACCCCAAAAGGGGGACCCTAAAGTGGGGACCCAAAAACTGCTCCCCAAAAGGGGGACCCCAAAACGGGGACCCAAAAACTGCTCCCCAAAAGGGGGACCCCAAAACGGGGACTTCAAAAAGGAGAACCCCAAAACCTGGACCCCAAAACGGGGGACCCTAAAGTGGGGACCCAAAAACTGCACCCCAAAAGGGGGACTCTGAAATGGAGACCCCAAAACCTGTACCCCGAAAGAGGACCCTCAAAAGGGGGACCTCGAAATGGGGACCTCAAAGTGGGGACCCCAAAGTGGAGACCCCGAAATGGGGACCCCAAAACGGGGCCCCCAAAGTGGGTGTTCCAAAATGAGGAACCCGAAAGGGGGATCCTAAAATGGAGACCCCAAAATGGGGACTCCAAAACAGGGACCCCAAAATGAGGACCCCAAAAGGGGGACTCCAAAATGGGGACACTAAAATGAGACTCCAGAAAGGGGACCCTGAAATGGGGACCCCAGACAGGGACCCCACAACCTGCCCCCCAAAACAGGGACCCATCCGTGGGGTGACCCCAACCTTGACCCCCCAGGACTTTGTGGCCCCAGGGTGTCCCTGCAGTGTCCCCAAGGTGTCCCCAGGGTGACCCCAGGGTGTCCTCATGTCCCTGTGACCCCGTGGTGACCCCAGGCTGTCCCTGTCCCAGGAGTGGCCACCACGGTGACCCCATGACCCCAGGGTGACCCCAGACTGTCCCTGTCCCAGGCGTGGCCACCACGGTGACCCCATGACCCCATGGTGACCCCAGACTGTCCCTGTCCCAGGCGTGGCCACCACGGTGACCCCATGACCCCAGGGTGACCCCAGACTGTCCCTGTCCCAGGTGTGGCCACCACGGTGACCCCATGACCCCAGGGTGACCCCAGACTGTCCCTGTCCCAGGCGTGGCCACCACGGTGACCCCATGACCCCAGGGTGACCCCAGACTGTCCCTGTCCCAGGAGTGGCCACCACGGTGACCCCATGACCCCAGGGTGACCCCAGACTGTCCCTGTCCCAGGAGTGGCCACCATGGTGACCCCATGACCCCATGGTGACTCCAGACTGTCCCTGTCCCCAGGGTGACCCCATGGTGACCCCAGACTGTCCCTGTCCCCAGGGTGACCCCATGGTGACCCCAGACTGTCCCTGTCCCAGGTGTGGCCACCACAGTGACCCCTCCGGTGGTGTACGGCGTGGTGACCCCATGGTGACCCCATGGTGACCCCAGACTGTCCCTGTCCCCATGGTGACCCCATGGTGACCCCAGACTGTCCCCCTGTCCCAGGCGTGGCCACCACGGTGACCCCCCCGGTGGTGTACGGCGTGGTGGACCTGTGGTGACCCCAGGGTGACCCCAGGATGTCCCTATGACCCCAGGGTGACCCTAGGGTGTCCTCCCTGTCCCTGTCCCAGGTGTGGCCACCACGGTGACCCCCCCGGTGGTGTACGGCGTGGTGACCCCATGGTGACCCCAGGGTGACCCCAGGGTGATCCCATGACCCCATGGTGACCCCAGACTGTCCCTGTCCCAGGCGTGGCCACCACGGTGATCCCATGACCCCATGGTGACCCCAGACTGTCCCTGTCCCAGGCGTGGCCACCACGGTGACCCCATGACCCCGTGGTGACCCCAGACTGTCCCTGTCCCAGGCGTGGCCACCACGGTGACCCCATGACCCCATGGTGACCCCAGACTGTCCCTGTCCCAGGCGTGGCCACCACGGTGACCCCATGACCCCAGGGTGACCCCAGACTGTCCCTGTCCCAGGCGTGGCCACCACGGTGACCCCATGACCCCAGGGTGACCCCAGACTGTCCCTGTCCCAGGCGTGGCCACCACGGTGACCCCATGACCCCAGGGTGACCCCAGACTGTCCCTGTCCCAGGAGTGGCCACCACGGTGACCCCATGACCCCAGGGTGACCCCAGACTGTCCCTGTCCCAGGCGTGGCCACCACGGTGACCCCCATGACCCCAGGGTGACCCCAGACTGTCCCTGTCCCAGGAGTGGCCACCATGGTGACCCCATGACCCCATGGTGACTCCAGACTGTCCCTGTCCCCAGGGTGACCCCATGGTGACCCCAGACTGTCCCTGTCCCCAGGGTGACCCCATGGTGACCCCAGACTGTCCCTGTCCCCCTGTCCCAGGCGTGGCCACCACGGTGACCCCCCCGGTGGTGTACGGCGTGGTGACCCCAGGGTGACCCCATGGTGACCCCAGGATGTCCCCATGACCCCAGGGTGACCCTAGGGTGTCCTCCCTGTCCCTGTCCCAGGTGTGGCCACCACGGTGACCCCGCCGGTGGTGTACGGCGTGGTGGACCTGTACGGGATGGCCGTCAAGGTGACCATCGTGCACAACCACAACCACAGCGACCGCCTGCGCCGCAACAACGCCATCCTGCGCGCCCTGTCCCCCGAGGGCACCCCCCGGCGCCCGCCCCGCGACCCCCCCGCGCCCCCCGGACACCCCCCGGCCACCCCCCGCCTGCTCTTCCACCCCAACTGCGGCCAGAAGGCCGCCGTGGTCAACGAGGGCCGGACGGCGCTGCGGCCGCAGTGAGTGACCGGTGATGGGGGGATTGGGGGGTCATTGGGGTCATTGAGGTCAACGAGGGCCGGACGGCGCTGCGGCCGCAGTGAGTGACCGGTGATGGGGGGTCATTGGGGGGTCATTGGGGACATTGGGGGTCATTGGGGACATTGAGGGGTCATTGGGGTGTCGTTGGGGTCAACGAGGGCCGGACGGCGCTGCGGCCGCAGTGAGTGACCGGTGATGGGGTCAGTGGGGGGTCATTGGGGACATTGGGGTCATTGGGGGGACACTGGGGTGTCATTGGGGTCAACGAGGGCCAGACAGCGCTGCGGCCGCAGTGAGTGACCGGTGATGGGGGGATTGGGGGGTCATTGGGGGTCATTGGGGACGTTAGGGACATGGGGGGTCATTGGGGGGTCATTGGGGTCAACGAGGGCCGGACGGCGCTGCGGCCACAGTGAGTGACTGGTGATGGGGTCAGTGGGGACATTGGGGGTCACTGGGGACATTGAGGGGTCATTGGGGACATTGGGGGTCACTGGGGACATTGAGGGGTCATTGGGGACATTGGGGGTCACTGGGGACATTGAGGGGTCACTGGGGACATTGGGGTCATTGGGGACATTGGGGTCATTGGGGGGACACTGGGGTGTCGTTGGGGTCAATGAGGGCCAGACGGCGCTGCGGCCGCAGTGAGTGACCAGTGATGGGGGACATTGAGGGGATTGTGGGGTCATTGGGGACATTGGAGACAATGGGGACAATGGGGGGTCATTGGGGACATTGGGGGGTCATGGGGAGATTGGGGGGTCATTGGGGTCAACGAGGGCTGGATGGCGCTGCAGCCACAGTCAGTGACCTGGGGACATTGGGGGGCATTGGGGACATTGGGGACACTGGGGATGTTCAGGGGGTCATTGGGGACATTGAGAGGGTCGTGCTGAGTGCCCGGGCACTCAGGGACAATGTGGTGTCCCCGTGTCCCCTGTGGTGTCCCCATGGAGGTGACAGGGTGTCCCTCATGTCCCCATGGGGGTGACAGGGTGTCCCCCATGTCCCCAGTGCCACGGATGACTTCAACCACGGGGTCGTGCTCAGTGCCCGGGCGCTCAGGGACAACGAGGTGTCCCTGTGTGTCCCCATGGGGGTGACAGGGTGTCCCTCATGTCCCCATGGGGGTGACAGGGTGTCCCTCTGTGTCCCCCATGTCCCCAGTGCCACGGATGACTTCAACCACGGGGTCGTGCTCAGTGCCCGGGCGCTCAGGGACAACGAGGTGTCCCTGTGTGTCCCCATGGGGGTGACAGGGTGTCCCTCATGTCCCCATGGGGGTGACAGGGTGTCCCTCTGTGTCCCCCATGTCCCCAGTGCCACGGATGACTTCAACCACGGGGTCGTGCTCAGTGCCCGGGCGCTCAGGGACAACGAGGTGTCCCTGTGGTGTCCCCATGGGGGTGACAGGGTGTCCCTGTGGTGTCCCTGTCCCTGTGGTGTCCCCATGGGGGTGACAGGGTGTCCCTGTGGTGTCCCTGTCCCTGTGGTGTCCCCATGGGGGTGACAGGGTGTCCCTGTGGTGTCCCTGTCCCTGTGGTGTCCCCATAGAGGTGACAGGGTGTCCCTCATGTCCCCATAGAGGTGACAGGGTGTCCCTCTGTGTCCCCCTGTCCCCAGTGCCACGGATGACTTCAACCACGGGGTCGTGCTCAGTGCCCGGGCGCTCAGGGACAACGAGCTGTTCCAGGTCCGCATCGACAAGATGGTGGACAAGTGGGCGGGGTCCATCGAGATCGGGGTCACCACCCACAACCCGGCCTACCTGCAGCTGCCCTCCACCATGACCAACCTGCGCTCAGGTGAGTGCCCAGGGCCACCACGGGGTCACCACGGGGTCACCATGGGGTCACCATGGGGTCACCATCCCACCATGACCAACCTGCGCTCAGGTGAGTGCCCAGAGTCACCATGGGGTCACCACGGGGTCACCATGGGGTCACCATCCCACCATGACCAACCTGCACTCAGGTGAGTGCCCAGGGCCACCACGGGGTCACCACGGGGTCACCACGGGGTCACCATGGGGTCACCATCCCACCATGACCAACCTGCGCTCAGGTGAGTGCCCAGGGCCACCACGGGGTCACCACGGGGTCACCATGGGGTCACCATGGGGTCACCATCCCACCATGACCAACCTGCGCTCAGGTGAGTGCCCAGAGTCACCATGGGGTCACCATGGGGTCACCATGGGGTCACCATCCCACCATGACCAACCTGCACTCAGGTGAGTGCCCAGGGCCACCATGGGGTCACCACGGGGTCACCATGGGGTCACCATGGGGTCACCATCCCACCATGACCAACCTGCGCTCAGGTGAGTGCCCAGGGCCACCATGGGGTCACCACGGGGTCACCATGGGGTCACCATGGGGTCACCATCCCACCATGACCAACCTGCGCTCAGGTGAGTGCCCAGGGCCACCACGGGGTCACCACGGGGTCACCATGGGGTCACCATCCCACCATGACCAACCTGCACTCAATGAGTGCCCAGGGCCACCACGGGGTCACCACGGGGTCACCATGGGGTCACCATGGGGTCACCATCCCACCATGACCAACCTGCGCTCAGGTGAGTGCCCAGGGCACCATGGGGTCACCACGGGGTCACCATGGGGTCACCATCCCACCATGACCAACCTGCGCTCAGGTGAGTGCCCAGGGCACCATGGGGTCACCACGGGGTCACCATGGGGTCACCATGGGGTCACCATCCCACCATGACCAACCTGCGCTCAGGTGAGTGCCCAGGGCACCATGGGGTCACCACGGGGTCACCATGGGGTCACCAATGTCACCACGGTCACCACGGGGTCACCATGGGGTCACCATCCCACCCCCACCCCCCTGCAGCTGCCCCCACCGTGACCGATGTCTCTGAGGTGACATCCCTGAGGTGACATCCCTGTGGTGATATCTCCATGCCCCTGAGGTGCCACCCCGTGTCCCTGATGTCCCCTGTGTTCCTGTGGTGACATCCATGTCCCCGCTGTCCCCGTGGTGACACTCGTGTCCCTGTGGTGACATCCCAGTGTCCCCTGTGTCCCCGTGGTGTCACCCCATGTCCCTGCTGTCCCCCGTGTCCCCATGGTGACACCTGTGTCCCCACTGTCCCCTGTGTCCCTGTGGTGCCACCCCGTGTCCTCTGTGTCCTTGTGGTGACATGCCTGAGGTGACATCCCTGAGGTGCCACCCGTGTCCCCGTGTCCCCTGTGTCCTTGTGGTGCCATCCCTGTGTCCCCGTGGTGACACCCCATGTCCTCGCTGTCCCTGGTGTCCCCCTGGTGCCACCCATGTCCCTGCTGTCCCTGGTGTCCCCCTGGTGTCCCCCTGGTGCCACCCATGTCCCTGCTGTCCCTGGTGTCCCCCTGGTGTCCCCCTGGTGCCACCCATGTCCCTGCTGTCCCTGGTGTCCCCCTGGTGCCACCCCTGTCCCTGCTGTCCCTGGTGTCCCCCTGGTGCCAGCCCCTGTCCCTGCTGTCCCTGGTGTCCCCCTGGTGCCAGCCCATGTCCCTGGTGTCCCTGGTGTCCCCCTGGTGCCATCCCAGTGTCCCCACTGTCCCTGGTGTCCCCCTGGTGTCCCCCTGGTGCCAACCCCTGTCCCTGGTGTCCCTGCTGTCCCTGGTGTCCCCCTGGTGTCCCTGGTGTCCCCCTGGTGCCAGGCCCTGTCCCTGGTGTCCCCGGTGTCCCCCTGGTGCCATCCCAGTGTCCCTGGTGTCCCTGGTGTCCCCCTGGTGCCAGCCCATGTCCCTGCTGTCCCTGGTGTCCCCATGGTGCCATCCCAGTGTCCCCCTGGTGCCAGCCCCTGTCCCTGCTGTCCCTGGTGTCCCCCTGGTGCCAGCCCCTGTCCCTGGTGTCCCTGGTGCCATCCCCCTGGTGCCATCCCTGTCCCCGTGTGCAGGGACGTGGATGATGACGGGGAACGGGGTGATGCACAACGGCACCACCGTCCTGGACGAGTACGGCCACAACCTCGACCGCCTCAAGGTGGGACCCCGGCACGGGGGGGACGGGGGGGGGACACCCCTGGGGACATGGGGAGGACATGGGGGGATGTGGGGACACCCCTGGGGACACCCCTGGGGACATGGGGAGGACATGGGGGGATGTGGGGACACCCCTGGGGACATGGGGGGACGTGGGGACACCCCTGGGGATATGGGGACACCCCTGGGGACACGGTGGGGATGTGGGGACACCCCTGGGGACATGGGGGGGACATGGGGGGATGTGGGGACACCCCTGGGGACATGGGGGGGACGTGGGGACACCCCTGGGGATATGGGGACACCCCTGGGGACACGGTGGGGATGTGGGGACACCCCTGGGGACACGGGGAGGACATGGGCGGGACATGGGGGGGACATGGAGGGGATGTGGGGACACCCCTGGGGACACCCCTGGGGACACAGGCGGACATGGGGACACCCCTGGGGACACGGGGGGGTCCTGGGGACACCTTGACCCTGCCCTGGGGACACGGTGGGGACACCCTGACCCTGCCCTGGGTGACACGGTGCCACTGTCCCCTCAGGCGGGGGACACGGTGGGGGCTGTAGGGACCCCCTGACTGTCCCCTGGGTGACCCCCTGCCCTGGGTGACCCCCTGACTGTCCCCTGGGTGACCCCTGCCCCTGCCCTGGGTGCCACTGTCCCCTCAGGCGGGGGACACGGTGGGCGTGGTGCGCCGGGACGACGGGACCCTTCACTTCTTCGTCAACGGGGCCCCCCAAGGCCCCGCGGCCTGGAACGTCCCCCCCAACGTCTACGCCGTGGTGGATCTGTACGGGCAGGCGGCCCAGGCCACCATCGTGGACGAGGGAGGTGGGTCTGGGGACATCAGGGGGGCATTGGGGACATTGGGGGACATTGGGGACATCAGGGACACTGGGGACATCAGGGACACTGGGGACATTGGGGACATCAGTTGGGTTGGATCTGTACGGGCAGGCGGCCCAGGCCACCATCGTGGACGAGGGAGGTGGGACATTGGGGACATTGGGGGGACATTGGGGACATTGGGGGACATTGGGGACATTGGGGGGACATTGAGGGGACATTGGGGGGACATTGGGGACATTGGGGGGACATTGGGGGACATTGGGGGGACATTGGGGACATTGGGGACATTGGGGGGACATTGGGGGTGTTGGGGATATTGGGGGACATTGGGGGACATTGGGGGATATTAGGAACATTGGGGGGACATTGGGGGGACATTGGGGGGATATTGGGGGACATTGGGGGGACATTGGGGAGACATTGGGGACATTGGGGACATTGGGGGACATTGGGGACATTGGGGACATTGGGGGGACATTGGGGACATTGGGGACATTGGGGGACATTGGGGACATTGGGGATATTGGGGGACATTGGGGGGACATTGGGGACATTGGGGACATTGGGGGACATTGGGGGGACATTGGGGACATTGGGGACATTGGGGGACATTGGGGGGACATTGGGGAGACATTGGGGACATTGGGGACACTGGGGGACATTGGGGGTGTTGGGGATATTGGGGGACATTGGGGGACATTGGGGGATATTAGGAACATTGGGGACATTGGGGACATTGGGGGGACATTGGGGACACTGGGGACATTGGGGGGACATTGGGGGGACATTGGGGACACTGGGGACATTGGGGGGACATTGGGGACATTGGGGATGTTGGGGACATTGGGGGGATATTGGGTGGGGTTGGATCTGTACGGGCAGGCGGCCCAGGCCACCATCGTGGACGAGGGAGGTGGGTCTGGGGACATTGGGGACACTGAGGGTGTAGGTGACACTGGGTTTAGGGTCTCCAGACCAGTTCTGGGGGCTCCAGGCTGGGTTTGGGGTCTGCGGGCTGGGTCTGGGGTCTTGGGCCGGATTTAGGGGCTCAGGGCTGGTTTAGGGTCTCCAGACCAGGTCTGGGGTCTCTAGGCTGGGTCTGGGGTCTCCAGGCTGGGTTTAGGGTCTCCAGACTGTGTTTAGGGTCTCCAGGCCGGGTATGGGGGTTCAGAACTGGGTTTAGGGTCTCCAGACCGGGTCTGGGGTCTCTAGTCTGGGTCTGGGGTCTCAGAACTGGGTTTAGGATCTCCAGGCTGGGTCTGGGGGTTCAGAACTGGGTTTGGGGTCTCCAGCCCAGTCTGGGGGCTCAGACCAGGTTTAGGATCTCCAGGCTGGGTCTGGGGTCTCAGAACTGGGTTTAGGATCTCCAGGCTGGGTCTGGGGTCTCAGAACTGGGTTTAGGATCTCCAGGCTGGGTTTGGGGGCTCAGAACTGGGTTTAGGGTCTGCAGGCTGGGTTTAGGGTCTGCAGCCCGGTGTGGGGTCCGGGTCGGTGCCCCACGTGCCCCCCGTGTGCCCCCAGAGGTGCCGCCGCTGTCGGGGGAGGGCTCGGACGGCGACAGCCCGGGGGGATCCCCCGAGGGCTCCTCCCCGGGGGGGTCCTCGAGCGACCTGCGGTTCCATCGCCTGCACGGCGCCAACGCCGTCATCACCAACGGCGGCAGGACCGCCCTGAGGCAGAACTGCCGCTCCGAGTTCAACGATGCCATCGTCATCTCCAACAGGTACGGCCCTAAAAACCCCAAAGCTGTACCAAAATCCAACCCTGAATGCCCAAAACCCCAAAATCACACCCAGAACCACCCCAAAAACCCCAAAGCCACCCCAGAGCCACCCCTGAGGCAGAACTGCCGGTCCGAGTTCAACGATGCCATCGGCATCTCCAACAGGTGCCACCCCAGAAACCCCAAATCCGCCCCAAAATCACACCCAGAAACCCCAAAAACCCCAAACTCGCCCCAAAAACCCCAGAACCACCCCAAAAACCCCAGAACCACCCCAAAAACCCCAGAACCACCCCAAAAACCCCAGAACCACCCCAGAGCCACCCCTGCGGCAGAACTGCCGCTCCGAGTTCAACGATGCCATCGGCATCTCCAACAGGTACGGCCCCAGAAACCCCAAAAACACCCCAAAATCACACCCAGAACCACCCCAAACCCCAAAATCACACCCAGAACCACCCCAAAAACCCCAGAGCCACCCCTGCGGCAGAACTGCAGGTCTGAGTTCAACGATGCCATCGGCATCTCCAACAGGTACGGCCCTAAAAACCCCAAAGCTGTACCAAAAACCCTAAATCTGCCCCAAAAACCCCAAATCCACCCCAAAAACCCCAAAGCCACCCCAAAATCACATCCAGACGCACCCCAAAAACCCCAGGACCATCCCAGAGCCACTCCTGTGGCAGAACTGGGGCTTCCTGGCTTTTGGGTAACCCCCTTGTTTTTGGGATGACCCCCCTGTTTTTGGGGTGACCCCCCTGTTTTTGGGGTGACCCCCCTGTTTTTGGGGTCCCAGGACTCTCAGGGATGGGGAGCTGTGTGGGGATGTCCCTGGGTGTCCCTGGGTTCAGGGTGTCCCTGTTTTTGGGGTGACCCCCCTGTTTTTTGGGGTCTCAGGGATGGGGAGCTGTGGTTGGAGGGGTGTCCCTGTTTTGGGGTGTCCCTATTTTGGGGTGACCCCCCCTGTTTTTGGGGTCCCAGGGCTCTCAGGGACGGGGAGCTGTTCGAGATCGTCATCCAGAAGATGGTGGATCGGTGGTCGGGGTCCATCGAGGCTGGTGAGGGGACACTGGGGGGACACTGGGGGGACATTGGGGGACATTGGGGGACATTGGGGACATTGGGGGGACATTGGGGGGACATTGGGGACATTGGGGGGACATTGGGGGGACATTGGGGGGACATTGGGGGGACATTGAGGGACATTGGGGGACATTGGGGACATTGGGGGGACATTGGGGGACATTGGAGACATTGGGGGGACATTGGGGGGACACTGGGGGGACATTGGGGGACATTGGGGGGACATTGGGGGGACATTGGGGGGACATTGGGGACATTGGGGGGACATTGGGGGGACATTGAGGGACATTGGGGGACATTGGGGGGACATTGGGGGACATTGGGGGACATTGGGGGGACATTGGGGGGATATTGGGGGGACATTGGGGACATTGGGGACATTGGGGGGACATTGGGGGACATTGGGGGACATTGGGGGGACATTGGGGGGACATTGGGGGACATTGGGGACATTGGGGGGACATTGGGGACATTGGGGGACATTGGGGGGACATTGGGGGACATTGGGGGGACATTGGGGGGACATTGGGGGGACATTGGGGGACATTGGGGGACATTGGGGGGACATTGGGGGGACATTGGGGGACATTGGGGGACATTGGGGGGACATTGGGGGGACATTGGGGGGACATTGGGGACATTGGGGGGACATCAGGGTGATGTGGGGACATTGGGGGGACATTGGAGACATTGGGGGGACATTGGGGGACATTGGGGGGACATTGGGGACATTGGGGACATTGGGGGGACATTGGGGGACATTGGGGGGACATTGGGGACATTGGGGACATTGGGGGGACATTGGGGGACATTGGGGGACATTGGGGGACATTGGGGACATTGGGGGGACATTGGGGGGACATTGGGGACATTGGGGGGACATTGGGGGGACATTGGGGGACATTGGGGGGACATTGGGGGACATTGGGGGACATCAGGGTGATGTGGGGACATTGGGGGACAGTGGGGGGGACATTGGGGACACCGTGGGGGCTGTGGGGCCGTGGGGCAGCCCCGAGGTGTCCCCTGTGACCCCGCTGTCCCCCGTGACCCCGCTGTCCCTCAGGTGTCACCGCCATCCGCCCCGAGGACCTGGAGTTCCCCAACACCATGACCGACATCGACTACGACACCTGGATGCTCAGGTGGGGACACCGGGGGTCACCGGGGTCATCTGGGGGTCACTGATGTCCCCACGGGGTCACCTGGGGGTCACCTGGGTCATCTGGGGGTCACTGATGTCCCCATGGGGTCACCCAGGGTCACTTGGGGGTCACCCATGTCCCCACAGGGCCACCTGGGGGTCACCAGGGTCACCTGGGGGACACCAATGCCATCATGACAGTGTCCCCAATGTCCCCCCAATGTCCCCCCAATGTCCCCCCAGTGTCCCCCAATGTCCCCCCAATGTCCCCAATGTCCCCCCAATGTCCCCGCAGTGGCACTGCCATCATGTCAGTGTCCCCAGTGTCCCCAATGTCCCCAATGTCCCCCCTGTCCCCACAGTGGCACTGCCATCATGTCAGTGTCCCCAATGTCCCCCCAATGTCCCCCCCAGTGTCCCCCAATGTCCCCCCAGTGTCCCCCAATGTCCCCCCAATGTCCCCACAGTGTCCCCCAATGTCCCCCCAATGTCCCCACAGTGGCACTGCCATCATGGCTGTGTCCCCAATGTCCCCCCAATGTCCCCACAGTGGCACTGCCATCATGGCTGTGTCCCCAATGTCCCCCCAATGTCCCCACAGTGGCACTGCCATCATGGTGGTGTCCCCAATGATGTCCCCAATGTCCCCACAGTGGCACTGCCATCATGGCTGTGTCCCCAATGTCCCCCCCCTGTCCCCACAGTGGCACTGCCATCATGGCTGTGTCCCCCCAATGTCCCCCCAATGTCCCCCCAGTGTCCCCCAATGTCCCCCCAATGTCCCCACAGTGGCACTGCCATCATGGTGGTGTCCCCAATGTCCCCCCAATGTCCCCACAGTGGCACTGCCATCATGGCTGTGTCCCCACAATGTCCCCAATGTCCCCGCAGTGGCACTGCCATCATGGCTGTGTCCCCACAATGTCCCCAATGTCCCCACAGTGGCACTGCCATCATGGCTGTGTCCCCACAATGTCCCCAATGTCCCCACAGTGGCACTGCCATCATGGCTGTGTCCCCAATGATGTCCCCAATGTCCCCACAGTGGCACTGCCATCATGGCTGTGTCCCCAATGATGTCCCCAATGTCCCCACAGTGGCACTGCCATCATGGCTGTGTCCCCAATGATGTCCCCAATGTCCCCACAGTGGCACTGCCATCATGGCTGTGTCCCCAATGATGTCCCCAATGTCCCCACAGTGGCACTGCCATCATGGTGGTGTCCCCTCAATGTCCCCAATGTCCCCAATGTCCCCACAGTGGCACTGCCATCATGGCTGTGTCCCCACAATGTCCCCAATGTCCCCACAGTGGCACTGCCATCATGGCTGTGTCCCCAATGATGTCCCCAATGTCCCCGCAGTGGCACTGCCATCATGGCTGTGTCCCCAATGATGTCCCCCTGTCCCCACAGTGGCACTGCCATCATGGCTGTGTCCCCACAATGTCCCCAATGTCCCCACAGTGGCACTGCCATCATGGCTGTGTCCCCACAATGTCCCCAATGTCCCCACAGTGGCACTGCCATCATGGCTGTGTCCCCAATGATGTCCCCAATGTCCCCACAGTGGCACTGCCATCATGGCTGTGTCCCCAATGATGTCCCCAATGTCCCCACAGTGGCACTGCCATCATGGCTGTGTCCCCAATGATGTCCCCAATGTCCCCACAGTGGCACTGCCATCATGCAGGACGGGAACACGATGCGGAACAACTACGGCTGCGACCTGGACGCGCTGGGCACGGGGGCCCGGATCGGGATGATGCGCACGGGGACGGGGGACCTGCGGTACTTCATCGATGGGGCTGACCAGGGCGTGGCCTGCTCGGGGCTGCCACCAGGTATGGGGACACTGGGGACATCCAGGGACATCCAGGGACATCCAGGGACATTGGGGACATTGGGGATATCAGGGACATCCAGGACATTGGGGGCACACGGGGACGGGGGACCTGCGGTACTTCATCGACAGGGCCGACCAGGGCGTGGCCTGCTCGGGGCTGCCACCAGGTATGGGGACACTGGGGACATCCAGGGACACTGGGGACATCCAGGACATTGGGGACATCCAGGACATTGGGGTGACACAGGGACACGGGGACGGGGGACCTGCGGTACTTCATCGATGGGGCCGACCAGGGCGTGGCCTGCTCGGGGCTGCCACCAGGTATGGGGACACTGGGGACATCAGGGACATCCAGGGACATCCAGGGACATTGGGGACATTGGGGATATCAGGGACATCCAGGGACACGGGGGACATCCAGGGACACGGGGGACATCCAGGGCACTGGGGACATCCAGGGCATTGGGGGGACACAGGGACACGGGGACGGGGGACCTGCGGTACTTCATCGACGGGGCCGACCAGGGCGTGGCCTGCTCGGGGCTGCCACCAGGTATGGGGACATCAGGGACAGACAGGGACATCAGGGACATCCAGGACATTGGGGTGACACGGGGAGGGGGGACCTGCGGTACTTCATCGACGGGGCAGACCAGGGCGTGGCCTGCTCGGGGCTGCCACCAGGTATGGGGACATCAGGGACATCCAGGGCATTGGGGTGACACAGGGACACGGGGACGGGGGACCTGCGGTACTTCATCGACGGGGCAGACCAGGGCGTGGCCTGCTCGGGGCTGCCACCAGGTATGGGGACACTGGGGACATCCAGGGACACTGGGGACATCAGGGACATCCAGGGACATCAGGGCATTGGGGACATCAGGGACATCCAGGACATTGGGGGCACACGGGGACACGGGGACGGGGGACCTGCGGTACTTCATCGACGGGGCTGACCAGGACGTGGCCTGCTCGGGGCTGCCACCAGGTATGGGGACACTGGGGACATCCAGGGACATCCAGGGACATCCAGGGACATTGGGGACATTGGGGATATCAGGGACATCCAGGGACACGGGGGACATCCAGGGCACTGGGGACATCCAGGGTACTGGGGGGACACAGGGACACGGGGACGGGGGACCTGCGATACTTCATCAATGGGGCTGACCAGGGCGTGGCCTGCTCGGGGCTGCCACCAGGTATGGGGACATCAGGGGGTTTGGGGACATCCAGGGCACTGGGGACATCCAGGGACATCCAGGGACACTGGGGACATCAGGGACATCCAGGGACAGACAGGGTACTGGGGTGACACAGGGACACGGGGACGGGGGACCTGCGGTACTTCATCGACAGCGCTGACCAGGGCGTGGCCTGCTCGGGGCTGCCACCAGGTATGGGGACATCAGGGACATCCAGGGACAGACAGGGACATCAGGGACATTGGGGATATCAGGGACATCAGGGACACTGGGGACATCCAGGGACATCCAGGGCATTGGGGACATCCAGGACCTTGGGGGGACACAGATGACACAGGTGACATTGAGGTGACCCAGGTGACCCAGAGGTGACACTGAGGTGACCCAGGTGACCCAGGTGACCCAGGTGACCCAGGTGTCCCTGTCCCCAGAGGTCTATGCCGTGGTGGATCTCTATGGTCAGTGTGTCCAGGTGACACTGAGGTGACACTGAGGTGACCCGGGTGACACTGAGGTGACCCAGGTGACCCAGGTGACACTGAGGTGACCCAGAGGTGACCCAGGTGACACTGAGGTGACACTGAGGTGACCCAGAGGTGACCCAGGTGACCCAGGTGACCCAGGTGACCCTGTCCCTGTCCCCAGAGGTCTATGCCGTGGTGGATCTCTATGGTCAGTGTGTCCAGGTGTCCCTCACCGGTGCCACCGGCCCCGCCGACAACAGCCTGGCCCCCGGAGCCCCCCCGGAGAAGGCCTGTCCCCCCCCCTCGCCAGGTGGGCACTGGGGGGCACTGGGGGGCACTGGGAGGGACTGGGAGGGGCTGGGGGCACTGGGAATGACTGGGGGGCACTGGGAGGGACTGGGAGGGGAGTGGGAGGGGAGTGGGAGGGACTGGGAGGGGAGTGGGAGGGGCTGGGAGGGGCTGGGAGGGGAGCAGGGAGGGTACTGGGGGGCCCTGGAAATGACTGGGGGGCACTGGGAGGGCAGTGGGAGAGACTGGGAGGGGACTGGGGGGTACTGGGGGGTCACTGGAACAGGACTGGGGGTCACTGGGAGGTGCTGGCCCTGCCCCTGGCCACACCCCCTTTCCCATGACCACACCCCTTTCCCTGATCCCCCCCCTCCCCCACCAGCAGTTCCAGGGGGTCTGTGCGGGGTCAGAGGGGCTTTGGGGTCCCAGGAGTGTCTGTGCTGCATCAGAGGGTCTCTGGGGGGTCCCATAACCCCCCCCGACCCCCCCTGACCCCTCCTGACCCCCCCCTTAGCCCCTGGACCGTGCCAGCCCATGGGGGGGGTCCCAGGAGGGTCTGTGTGGGGTCAGAGGGGCTTTGGGGTCCCAGGGGGGTCTGTCCTGGGTCAGAGGGGCTTTGGGGTCCGGGGGGGGTCTGTCCTGGGTCAGAGGGTCCCATAACCCCCCCTGACCCCCCCTGTCCCCCCCCCCCGTAGCCCCCGGGCCGTACCAACCCATGGGGGGGTGACAGGAGGGTCGTTCCCGGGTCAGAGGGGCTCTGGGGTCCCAGGGGGGTCTGTGCTGCATCAGAGGGTCTCTGGGGGGTCCCATAACCCCCCCCTGACCCCCCCCTGTCCCCCCCCCCCCCGTAGCCCCCGGGGCCGTGCCAGCGGTTCCACGGGCGCTGTGGGCAGAACGTGGCCCTGGGGGCCGAGGGCCTGGGGGCCGCCCGCGTGGCCGGGTATTGCCACGGCCTCGTCTTCTCCCGCTCCCACCTGCGCCCGGGGGAGCTCTTCGAGGTGGGCGGGGCCCCAGGGGACACGCCCACGCGGGGGCGGGGTCACGCTGAGGGGGGGGCGGGGCTCACCCACCCAGGTTGGGAATTAGGGGCGCTGTCTCTTTAAGAGAAGAGGGGGGTGGTGTGGGGGGGTTGGACACGCCCATGGGGGTGGAGTTAAGGGAGGGACATGCCCACATTGGGTGGGGTTGGCCATGCCCACATGGGGGTGGGGTTAAGGGAGGGACACGCCCACATGGGGTGGGGTCATTGGGGAGGGGTCAAGGGTACCCCTGCCCCTGCATGGGGGGGCCACGCCCTCCAACCCACCCCTCCCAGGTGAGCCCCACCCCACCTGTGGTGGGCGGAGCCCCGCTGTGCCCCACCTATCTAAGCCCCTCCCCTCTAAACCCCACTTATCTAAGCCCCGCCCCTCTAAGCCTCACCTAAGCCACTCCCCTCTAAGCCCCACCCATGTAAGCCCCGCCCCTCTAATCCCCACCCCCTAGTCCTCATCTAAGCCCCACCCATGTAAGCCCCGCCCTTCTAATTCCCACCCCCTAATCCCCACCTATCTAAGCCCCGCCTATGTCATCTAAGCCCCTCCCTTTTAAACCCCGCCTATCTAAGCCCCACCCATCTAATTCCCCTCTAAGCCCCTCCCCTCTAAGCCCCTCCCCTCTAAGCCCCGCCCCCTGACCCCGTGACCTGCCCCAGGTGCGGATCGAGGCCCATCTAATTCCCATCTAAGCCCCTCCCCTCTAAGCCCCTCCCTCCCAAGCCCCTCCCTCCTAAGCCCCACCCCCCTGACCCCTGTACCTGCCCCAGGTGCAGATCGAGGCCCATCTAATTCCCATCTAAGCCCCTCCCCTCTAAGCCCCTCCCCTCTAAGCCCCGCCTATCCAAGCCCCTTCCTCCTAAGCCCCTCCCTTCTAAGCCCCTCCCCTCCCTCCTAAACCCCGCCCCCCCGACCCCCATTACCTGCCCCAGGTGCGGATCGAGGCCCATCTAATTCACATCTAAACCCCTCCCTCCTAAACCCCTCCCTCCTAAGCCCCCGCCCCTCTAAGCCCCGCCCCCTGACCCTGTGACCTGCCCCAGGTGTGCATTGAGGCCCATCTAATTCACATCTAAGCCCCTCCCCTCTAAGCCCCTCCCCTCTAAGCCCCTCCCTCCTAAGCCCCGCCCCCCTGACCCCCGTTACCTGCCCCAGGTGTGGATCGAGGCCCATCTAATTCCCATCTAAGCCCCGCCTACCCAAGCCCCTCCCCTCTAAGCCCCGCCCCTCTAAGCCCCTCCCTCCTAAGCCCCGCCCCCCCGACCCCCATTACCTGCCCCAGGTGCGGATCGAGGCCCATCTAATTCCCATCTAAGCCCCTCCCCTCTAAACCCCTCCCTCCTAAGCCCCGCCCCCTGACCCCTGTACCTGCCCCAGGTGCAGATCGAGGCCCATCTAATTCCCATCTAAGCCCCTCCCCCCTAAGCCCCGCCCACCCAAGCCCCTCCCCTCTAAGCCCCACCCCTCCCAGCCCCGCCCGCTGACCCCGTACCTGCCCCAGGTGCGGATCGAGGCGCTGGACGAGCGCTGGGCGGGGTCCGTCCGTCTGGGTCTGACGTCGCTGCCCCCCGGGCAGGGCCCCCCCGGCCCCCCCGCGCTGCCCCCCACCCTGCTCGACCTGCCCGCGCCCCCCACGTGGGTGGTCTCGGGGGCCGAGGTTCGGCACAACGGGACCCCCACCCGACACAACTACGGGGTCTCCCTGGACAGGCTGGCGGTGAGGGGGCTTGGGGGGCATTTGGGGGGTTTTGGGGGTCCTCAGGGGGGTTTGGGGGTTCCTAAGGGGGATTTGGGGGCCGAGGTTCGGCACAACGGGACCCCCCACCCGCCACAACTACGGGGTCTCCCTCGACAGGCTGGCGGTGAGGGGGCCTGGGGGGGCTTGGGGGGGTCCTAAGGGGGATTTGGGGGTCCTAAAGGGGGATTTGGGGGGTTTTGGGGGTCCCCAGGGGGGGATTTGGGGGTCCTGGGGGGGTCTCGGGGGTCGAGGTTCGGCACAACGGGACCCCCACCCGACACAACTACGGGGTCTCCCTGGACAGACTGGCGGTGAGGGGGCTTGGGGGGCATTTGGGGGGTTTTGGGGGTCCTCAGGGGGGTTTGGGGGTTCCTAAGGGGGATTTGGGGGCCGAGGTTCGGCACAACGGGACCCCCACCCGCCACAACTACGGGGTCTCCCTCGACAGGCTGGCGGTGAGGGGGCCTGGGGGGGCTTGGGGGGGTCCTAAGGGGGATTTGGGGGTCCTAAAGGGGGATTTGGGGGGTTTTGGGGGTCCCCAGGGGGGGATTTGGGGGTCCTGGGGGGGGTCTCGGGGGCCGAGGTTCGGCACAACGGGACCCCCACCCGCCACAACTACGGGGGTCTCCCTGGACAGGCTGGCGGTGAGGGGGGTTTGGGGGGCTTGGGGGGATTTGGGGGGGTCCTAAAGGGGGATTTGGGGGTCTCAGAGGGGTCCTGGGGGGGTCTTGGGGGCCGAGGTTCGGCACAACGGGACCCCCACCCGCCACAACTACGGGGTGTCCCTGGACAGGCTGGTGGTGAGGGGGCCTGGGGGGGCTTGGGGGGGTTTAGGGGGTCCTCAAGGGGGATTTGGGGGGATTTGGGGGTCTCAGAGGGGTCCTGGGGGGGTCTCGGGGGCCGAGGTGTAGCCTTGGGGTGATTTTGGGGTGTCCCAGGTCGGTAACCGCCTGGGGATGGTTTGGGGTGATTTTGGGGTATTTTTGGGGTGATTTTGGGTTGATTTTGGGGTGATTTTGGGTGATTTTGGGTGTCTCAGGTGGGGAACCGCCTGGGGATGGTTTGGGGTGATATTGGGGTGATTTGGGGTGATTTTGGGTGTCCCAGGTGGGGAACCGCCTGGGGATGGTTTGGGTTGATTTTGGGGTAATTTTGGGATGATTTTGGGGTAATTTTGGGGTAATTTTGGGGTGATTTTGGGTTGATTTTGGGTGATTTTGGGTTATTTTGGGTGTCCAGGTTGGTAACCGCCTGGGGATGGTTTGGGGTGATATTGGGGTGATTTTGGGTTGATTTTGGGGTGATTTTGGGTTATTTTGGGTGTCCCAGGTTGGTAACCGCCTGGGGATGGTTTGGGGGTAATTTTGGGGTGATTTTGGGTGATTTTGGGGTGATTTTGGGGTGATTTTGGGTTATTTTGGGTGTCCCAGGTTGGTAACCGCCTGGGGATCCGGCGCGGGGCCGACGACTCGATGCACCTCGTGGTGGACGGGCAGGACATGGGACCCGCGGCCACGGGCGTGGCCAAGGTACCACCCCCCCGACCACACTCTGGCCACGCCCCCGGACACACCCTGACCACGCCCCAGACATGCCCTGGCCACGCCCATGGACACACCCTGACCCCGCCCCCTGACCCCGCCCTGACCACACCCATGGACACACCCCAGACACATCCCGGACACTCTATTGTCACGCCCTGACCACACCCCCAGACACGCCCTGGCCACACCCTGACCACGCCCCCTTGACACACCCTGACCACACCCCCTGGACACGCCCTGACCACGCCCCCTGGACACACCCTGACCACACCCCCTGGACACGCCCTGACCACGCCCCCTTGACACACCCTGACCACACCCCCTGGACACGCCCTGACCACGCCCCCAGCCCCAGACTTCACATCCTCCCCGTGACATCACGTTCTCCTCTGTGACGTCACATCTCTCCTATGACGTCACATCCTTCTCTGTGATGTCACAGCTCCCCTGTGACATCACATCCTCTTCTGTGACGTCACCCCCCCCCCCTCTGTGACGTCCCTGTCCCCCCAGAACGCCTTCGTGGCCCTGGACCTGTACGGCCGCGTCACCGCCGTGTCCATCGTCAGCGGGGGGGGCGGGGCCGAGCCGGGCCCCTCCCACAGCCCCTCCCCCACCCACAGCCCCTCCCCCACCAGCGCCGGGAACGCCCTCCCCCCCCCCCACGGCGGGGACGGGGCGGGGGGGGACTGGGTGAGACTGGGGGGGGACTGGGAGGGGACTGGGTGAGACTGGGGGGGGACTGGGAGGGACTGGGAGGGACTGGGGGCGACTGGGGGGGAGTGGGGGGGGACTGGGAGGGACTGGGGAGGATTGGGAGGGGATTGGGAGGGACTGGGGGGGGAATTGGGGGGGGCGTGGGAGGGGATTGGGAGGGACGGGGAGGGACTGGGGGGGACTGGGAGGGGACTGGGGGGGGACTGGGAGGGACTGGGAGGGACTGGGAGGGAACTGGGGGGGACTGGGAGGGACTGGGAGGGACTGGGGGGGATGGGAAGAACATCCTGCTGCCCCTCCCCCCTCTATGACCCCTATGACCCCTGTCTGACCCCTGTCTGACCCCTGTGACCCCCCAGGGCCCGCCCACATTCCTGGGGTGCCACGGGAAGAACATCCTGCTGCCCCTCCCCCTGTGACCCCTGTCTGACCCCTGTATGACCCTGTATGACCCCTGTGTGACCCCCCCATGACCCTTTTCCCCCCCCAGGGCCCCCCCACGTTCCTGGGGTGCCACGGGAAGAACATCCTGCTGCCCCTCCCCCCTCTATGACCCCTCTATGACCCCTCTATGACCCCTCTATGACCCCTCTATGACCCCTGTCCCCCCCCAGGGCCCCCCCACGTTCCTGGGGTGCCACGGGAAGAACATCCTGCTGCCCCTCCCCCCCTCTATGACCCCATATGACCCCTGTATGACCCCTGTGACCTGTCTGACCCCTGTCTGACCCCTGTCTGACCCCCCTGTCCCCCCCCAGGGCCCCCCCACGTTCCTGGGGTGCCACGGGAAGAACATCCTGCTGTCCAACGGGAACAGAACGGCCTCGCGGGTCTCCAGCTACAACCAGGGGCTGGTGGTCGTGGGGCAGCCCCTCCCCCCCCGGGCGGCTCTTCCAGGTAACGCCCCCCCCGTGACGTCATGGGGGCGGGGGCAGGGCATGGGGGAGGGGGTGAGGTCAGAGGGGAATGTGGTGATGTCAGAGGGGAAGGTGGTGACGTCATAGGTGAAAGGGTGATGTCATAGGGAGCGTGGTGATGTCATAGGGGAAGGTAGTGATGTCATAGGGTAAAGTGGTGAGGTCATAGGGTAAAGTGGTGAGGTCATAGGGAGTGTGGTGATGTCATAGGGAGTGTGGTGATGTCATAGGGGGTGTGGTGATGTAATAGGGAAGGTGGTGACGTCATACAGGAATGTGATGTCATGGGGTAAAGTGGTGACGTCATAGGGAGTGTGGTGATGTCATAGGGGAATGTGGTGATGTCATAGGGAGCACAGTGATGTCATAGGGGAAGGTGGTGATGTCATAAGGAGTGTGGTGATGTCATTGGGAAGCATGGTGATGTCATAGGGTAAGGTGGTGATGTCATAGGGTAAGGTGGTGATGTCATAGGCAGTGGGGTGATGTCATAGGGGAAGGTGGTGATGTCATAGGGTAAAGTGGTGATGTCATAGGCAGTGGGGTGATGTCATAGGGGAAGGTGGTGATGTCATAGGGGAGCATGATGATGTCATAGGGTAAAGTGGTGACGTCATAGGGGAAGGTGCTGATGTCATCGGGTGAAGTGGTGAGGTCATAGGGGAGCATGATGATGTCATAGGGGAAGGTGGTGATGTCACAGGAGAGTGATGATGTCATAGGGAGTGTGGTGATGTCATAGGGAGTGTGGTGATGTCACAGGGGAGCACAGTGATGTCATAGGGAGTGTGGTGATGTCATAGGGAGCGTGGTGATGTCACAGGGGAGCACAGTGATGACCCTGGGAAAGTGGTGATGTCATAGGGAGTGTGGTGATGTCATAGGGAGTGTGGTGATGTCATAGGGGGCGCGGTGATGTCATAGGGTAAAGTGGTGATGTCATAGAGTAAAATGGTGATGTCATAGGGTAAAGTGGTGATGTCATAGAAGGCATGATGTCATAAGGGCATGTGGTGATGTCATAGGGGTATGTGGTGACATCATAGGGTGCTGATCAACGCCCTGAACCCTCAATGGAGCTGATTTGGGGGGGTGTCTGTGTGATGACATCACCACGGGTGTCGATGACGTCACTCTGGGTGTCCATGACGTCACTGTGACGTCACCATGACATCCCAGGTGCAGATTGACGCCCTGAACCCCCAGTGGAGCTGATTTTGGGGGTGGGGGTGGGGGGGGTGTCTGCGTGATGACATCACTGTTCGTGTCAATGACGTCACCGCTGGTGTCGATGACGTCACTGTGATGTCAATGATGTCACTGTGACGTCACGGTGATGTCACCAGGTGCAGATCGACGCCCTGAACCCCCAGTGGAGCTCCTGATGGGGGGATTTGGGGGTGATGTGGGGGGGTCTCTGCGTGATGACATCACTGTGCGTGTCCATGACGTCACTCTGGGTGTCAATGACGTCACCCTGGGTGTCGATGACGTCACTGTGACGTCACCATGATGTCACCAGGTGCAGATCGACGCCCTGACCCCGCAGTGGAGCTCCTGAAGGGGGGGATTTGGGGGGGGTGATGTGGGGGGGGTCTCTGCGTGATGACATCACTGTGCGTGTCAATGACGTCACTCTGGGTGTCCGTGACGTCATTGTGGTGTTCATGACGTCACTGTGACGTCACGGTGACGCCCCCAGGTGCAGATCGACGCCCTGAACCCGCAGTGGAGCTCCTCCCTGGCCCTGGGGGTCACCGGGGCCCCCCCCCGGGCGCTCCCCCCTCCCCGCCTGCGCCCACGGCCTCAAACGCCCCGCCTGGATCCTGCAGAGGAGGGGGGTCTTCCACAACGCCAGGAAGGTCAGGGGGACCCCCAAATATCATCCCTGAACCCCCCCCGGGACCCCCAAACCACCCCTGAGATCCCTGAGCCCCCCTGACCCCCCTGGGACCCCCCAATATCCATCAGGGACCCCCCAAACCCAACCACCCCATCCTGGATCGTGCAGAGGAGGGGGGTCTTCCACAACACCAGGAAGGTCAGGGGGGGACCCCAAAATATCACCCTGAACCCCCCCCGGGGCCCCCAAACCACCCCTGAGATCCCTGAGCCCCCCTGACCTCCCTGGGACCCCCCCGGGATCCCTGAGCTCCCCCAAACCCCCCCATCCCATCCTGGATCCTGCAGAGCAGGGGGGTCTTCCACAACGCCAGGAAGGTCAGGGGGACCCCAAAATATCCCCACAAACCACCCCTGGGACCCCCAAACCACCCCTGGGACCCCCAAACCCCCCTGACCTCCCTGGGACCCCCCAAACCACCCCTGGGACCCCCAAACCCCTTCCCCAACCCCTTTTTCCCCTCACCTTCCCTCTCCCTGTCCCGGGGGTCTCTCGGGGGTCTCTCAGGGGTCTCCCCGGGTGTCTCTCTCTCTGACCCCCCCCCCAATATCTCCCCCCCCCAGATCCGGGAGCACTCGGGGCCCAACCTGGAGGCCCCCAAACCCCCTCCCCACCCCCTCCCCCTCAACCCCTGATCTTCCCCTGTCCCGGGGGTCTCTCTGGGGGTCTCCCGGGGGGTCCCTCTCTCTGACCCCCCCCCCTTGTTGCCCCCCCAGATCCGGGAGCACTCGGGGCCCAACCTGGAGGCCCTCCCCGCGGGGACCCTGCTGGGGCTGTTGGTGGATGGGGGGGGGCGGCTCCACCTCTTCGTCAACGGCCGCGACCAGGGCGCGGTGGCCGGGGGGGTCCCCACCCCCTGCTACGTCCTGCTCGACCTCTACGGGCAGTGCCAGCAGGTCAGGGGGGGGCACCGGGGTCGGGGGGGGGGGGCACCGGGGTCAGGGGGGGGCACCGGGGTTGGAGGGGGGCACCGGGGCACCCCCAGAGTCCAGGGAACCCACCCCAGGGAGGGGGGGGGAGTCAACAGGTGGGGGGGGGGGCACCGGGGTCGGGGGGGGGCACCGGGGGGTGAGGGGGGGGGCACCGGGGTGAGGGGGGGGGCACCGGGGTCGGGGGGGGGGCACCGGGGTCGGGGGGGGGGCACCGGGGTTGGGGGGGGGGCACCGGGGCACCCCCCAGAGTCCAGGGAACCCACCCCAGGGAGGGGGGGGGAGTCAACAGGTGGGGGGGGACACCGGGGGTCGGGGGGGGGCACCGGGGTGAGGGGGGGGGCACCGGGGCACCCCCAAAGTCCAGGGAACCCACCCAGGGACCCCCCAAAATCCAGGGATCACCCCAGAGTCCAGGGAACCCACCCAGGGAGGGGGGGTGTGCCAGCGGGTGAGGGGGGGGGGCACCGGGGGTCGAGGGGGGGGCACCGGGGTGAGGGGGGGGGGCAACAGGGCACCCCCAAAGTCCGGGGAACTCACACAGGGCACCCCCAAATCCAGGGATCACCCCAGAGTCCAGGGAACCCACCCCTGGGAGGGAGGGGGTGCCAGTAGGTCGGGGGGGGGCACCCGGGTCGGGGGGGGGGCACCGGGGTGAGGGGGGGGCAACAGGGCACCCCCAAAGTCCGGGGAACTCACACAGGGACCCCCCAAATCCAGGGGCACCCCCAGAGTCCAGGGAACCCACCCAGGGAGGGGGGTGTGCCAACAGGTCAGGGGGGGGCAACCG
>NW_026138308.1:0-38133 GCF_025592945.1 Manacus candei
GGGCCAAAGAACCTCGGACAACAGCACGACTCTGAACATCCACGTGGCCATGGCACAGTCACTGGAAAGCCTGAGCTGTCCCAACAGGGAAGTCGGGCAAGGAGGAGAACAAGCCCAGAGGAAAACACAGCAAGGAGTTAAACTGATGAGTCAGAGAAGGTGGTTGATGCGATGTGATGACGTCTGTCCCACCAGTGAAAGCCCACATATTGCTACAAGATGCTGTACTCTGATGCTATCAGAGGAAACAATCATCAGCCACTCCCACCCGTGACAAAATAACCTTTTAACAAGGAAAGCCAAAGCTTCCTGTGACCAGCAGAACAGAGAGAGTTGAGTAACCCTTATCCCTATTCCTAGAAGTCAGACACTTAGATGCCCTGGGCATTTGCTTCTAAGGAGATCTTTGTAAAAAACTTAAGTGAACATAATTACACCACCATCAAGAGGGACATTTGAGGTGGACTTTAAGGCAAGGCCATTTCAATTAGCACTATCAGTGCTATCAGTGATCATTTTCCTCACAATTCCTACTAAAAAGCTTGGTAGGAAAAGGGCCATTGTGCAAAACCATCCCCATGGTGGTTTTCATTTTCCTGCTAGTCCGGGGAAAGTATTTGTGCATTCACTTCCCCCCCTACCCCTTCTCAAAGCAAAAGCAACTGGCAGACAAGACAAAAACATTACCAAAAATGAAAAGAGCCATGTTAATGCAAGAAGAAGCCAGACACACCAACAGGTATGGATGTGCTGATTATTGTGCTCTAATTACTGATAAATCAGGTAACAGGAGGAAATCACACAAACCGTGCCTCCAATCTCTGTTTTGCCAGAATTCTTCCTACCTCCACTCCAGAGAAATCCTTTACCTGGCTCCTCTCTGCCGCAGTAAGACCTCAGTCTTTCCCTTCAGAATAGAAGGTGCTGTCATTCTTTAGTGAAGTCTGCGACTATTAGTCAGCTTCAACTTTGCTTTTAAACAGCCTCTTGGAGTCACACAGTTACAAATAGCAGATCCCTAGTTCCACAGATTCAACCCTTGTCCTTTTCAACAGGTTGACCTTATTTAATCACAAATTAAAAAAAAAAACAACACGCTTGCTATGCACTGGGTTTGAGAGATGGCAACATGGCAACATGGCATTTTCACAGAGCATGCCGAGTTGGAAGGGACCCACAGGGATCATCGAGCCCAACCCTCAGCCCTGCACGGGACCATACCCAAGAATCACGCCATGTGCCCGAGAGTGTCATCCAAAGGCTTCCCGAACTCTGTCAGCCTTGGTGCTGTGACCACTGCCCTGGGGAGCCTGGGTTTTCTGCCTCTTTACTGAAAACAAGTTAGAAATTGGGAAAAAAACAAACAAACAAACAAAAAAACCCAAACAAGCACCGCAAACTCCCAAAAAAAGCCCCAAACAAGCACACCCCACTAAACCCGTTCTTTGCAGACAGAAAAGTTGTGCCAGGACCTTAACACTAAAGGGAGGCACACAGAGCGTTCCGCAGCAGCCCCTTCCAAGCGGGGCAGCGCCGGCAGGTGCCGGGCAGAGGCTCCCCAGGGCTGTCCCTCCCTCGCTGTCCCGGCCGCCGACAGACCCCGGCGCTCCGGCCCGGGCGGGGGAGGCACGGCCGCCTCCCTGCGGGGCAGCGCCCGAGGAGCGCTCCCCGGGCCCGTCCCGTCCCACAGGTGCGCCGGCAGCTCGGACTCACCCAGCACTTTCTTCTCCGACTCGGGCGCGGCCGTTGTGGCGGCGGCGGCGGCAGCGCCGGGGGCCGTCTCGCCCACAGCCACAGCCGCGCCCGGCGCGGCGGCGCTGCCGGGGCTCTTGGCACCGCCGTCCGTGGCGGCGGGCGCGGCGGTGGCGGCGGCGGTGGCAGTGGCGGTGGTGCTGGCGGCGGCCGGGGCGCTGGTGGTGGCCGTGCTGGCAGCGCTGGTCTCCGCCGCCTCGCTCATGGTGCCGGCAGGGCGGTGGCGGCGCGTGTGGCTCGGGCCGCGCTGGGTCTTACTGGCCCCAAAGTGGCCCCGCCGAAGTTTTAACACAGTCAGCGAGGGCCGGCGCCGGCACGCGCGCCGCCTCATTAGCATTTAAAGGGGCCGCGCCGGCGGCGGGAGGGGAGCGGGGCCGCTCCGCTGCGGGGCGGGCGGCGTGTCCCGACACCGCACCGCATGTCTCAACACCGCACCGCGTGTCCCGACATAACACCACACTGCATGTCCCGACATAACACAACACAACACGACACATAATGACACGGCGTGCCCCGCTCTGCGCTGGTGCGGCCCCACCTTGAACAGCGTGTGCGGTTTTGGTCACCGCAATATCAGACATGTCACAGAATCCCAGGATATGCTGAGCTGGGAGGGACCCACAAGGATCATCCAGTCCAACCCTCAGCCCTGCACAGGACCATCCCCAGAGTCACCCCCTGTGCCCCAGAGGATCAGCCAAACCCTCCTGGAGCTCTGGCAGCCTTGGGGCTGTGCCCACTGCCCTGGGGAGCCTGGGCAGTGCCCAACCAGCCTCTGGGGGAAGAACCTTTGCCTGAGATCCAACCTGAGCCTGCCCTGACACAGCTCCAGCCATTCCCTGGGTGCTGTCCCTGGTCCCCCCAGAGCAGAGCTCAGTCCCTGCCCCTCCTCTGCCCCTGCCCAGGAATTGGAACTGCACTGAGGTCTCCCCTCAGTCTCCTCCAGCTGAACACACCAAGTGCCCTCAGTGTCCTCACACAGCTTCCCATCAAGGCTCTTCCCCATCTCCTCTGCCCTGGTGTGACTCCTGGGAATGGTCCTGTACAGGGCCAGGAGTTGGACTCCGTGATCCCTGTGGGTCCCTTCCAGCTCAGCATGTTCTGTGATTCTGTGTGTGATCACAGCCCCTTTACATCCACACCCTCTCGGGGGGTTGGAAATTAGATAACTTCTCTAATTTTTTAATGGTCTTAGTTAACCTTTGGATTAGTTGTTTTAATTAATCTCAATTAGGCCTTAAATTGCTTTTAGCCAGCGAATAGCAAAAGAAGTTGTCATAAAGTACTTTTGTGAGAACACAGCTCAGGAAAAGTACTAAAACTGTTAAGTTTTGTTAAAGTTAACCTGGATATGCTTCAATAAACAAAGCCCAGGAGAGAAAGATGTATTGATGAAGCTGGACATCTGGAACACAGGATTTATGGACTACAAGGACCTTCTGCAGAAACCAGCAGATAAGGAAGAAGACTGACAAAGGTGCAGTGTTTGTGTCAGAAAAAGATACTAAAAAGACTAAAGATATGAGCTAATTAGCATAAGCAATGAGAGATTGATAACCAATAGTGGATAGAACACTAATTAATGAAGGGGAATTATGTAACTTAGAACCAATGAACATTAATTTCTTTGTCAAAAATGTATAAATAGGTGAAAAAGTGATGTATTGGTGTCTGTGTGGAGGCAGGATTTTTGTCAGCCACATACACACCCAGCACTGTAAATAAAATAGTGCCTTGCTTTCTGAAACTGAAAAGACAGTGTTAGAGAGTTTTATTTATCCCAAGGATTTCTAAGGTATTTGGAAGCAATTTTTGCTCTCTTTTGCAGTTTACACACACTCCATCCTTATTCCACTTTCCCCCCCACATCACTTTTCTAATTTGCCTCTACTGGTGTCCATCCTTTCCTCCTAGATGGAATTCAGGGGTGTTTTCCACCCAGACAGGCTTCACTACTCCCAGTTCTATTACTTAACCCAATTTCTACAGCCCAGAAATTACTGCTTTTACAGTTCTCCTCATTGCATCCCACTGTACACATAAGAAGCAAAAAAAGCTTTTTGTCCCATAGATTTCAATCCTCCACTTATGTTCATTTCATTACTTTGTATCATTTTCTATTTTCAGAGTACATGAAAATTTCTAAGAGGATTGCTCTTTCAAATGAATTTTGAGAGGAAGGCTTGTTAAGTCAAATGCATAATCAAGACACTGACGTGCACTTGGTACATCAGATTTACTTTCAGTGAAGTTGTTAGTTAATTTTTCTTCCTCAAATTAATTTTAGAATTTACTGAAAAACCCATTCAACAACAACAACAACAAAGGTGTAGTGTACAAGCTGTGGCAATGTACTGGGACAGAAAATTGGCAGTGCCATCTGCCAGCTCCCCTCAGCACTTGGGGATGCATCCCATCAATGCCTGTGGACTTATGCAGGTCCAACTTGCCCGAGTGTTCCTTGGCTGCATCCTCTTCCACCAAGGCTTTTGTGGTCCAGGAGCCCCTAATTTATCAGTGTGGTTTTGCCTGCCTTCCTGCTTGTCAGGATGGGCAACTCTTGAGCTTGGAGGAGGTGGTTGCTGAACCAAAACCCATTCCACAAAACATAATAAAGCTGCAAAGTTCAACAAGGAAAAGTTAAGAAATACTAGGAATTAGATTACTTGTACACTTGAAGCTCAGCCCCCTTAAGTGTAGGGATAATTATATATTTCTTAATGAGGTGATCACATATTCCTCTTCCCACAGGATCCTGCCTTTTTTTTTTCTTCAGCAAACGAGCTGGTTTTCAACAGTCCCTTTCATCCTCCTCATCTGATGTGCACTTATTGAATGCATATTATATAACCCTCAGATTAGGTGCAGAATTATTCATTCCCTTCTTTCTTCAGGATCCTGTGAGGCTTTTACCATTCTGTATGCACGGATCACAAGCACTGATGAGGGCATTTTATCCAGCACTGCAACAGCTGGGATTATCATCTCCGTTCTGGCAATGGGGAACAGAGGCAAAAAGGGATTAATGCCACTCTTTTCAAGTATCTGCTGATTATGTGTGGCTGCCTTGAACACACATGGATTTCTTTTCCAGGGAACTTGCTGTTTTCACAGGTTGGGTGGGACATGAGATGCCTGCCTAAGGCTGGGACATGTGGCACGGAATTTCTTATATGGGGCTATTTTATGTCCTATTTTGTTGCAGGGGAGGTGGTTCCTGCAGATCCTGAGTCAGAGGAGAGGCCTTGTAAAAAAACAGCAAGTTCAAGGCAGCCACTCATAATCAGCAGATACCTGAAAACAGTAGCATTAGTGCTGAAAAGATCTTGAAATGTGCTGCTTAAGGCTCAAATACCAAAAGACAGCTCAGAAAAGCTAAAATTCATCATTGTTCCAAATACTTCATTATTTAAACCAACTCCTGTGAATTTGGAGTGCTGGGAACTGGCAAAAGGATACCATAAGAGTTCTAAATCAGATAAGTGAAATCTATTTGATGATTTATGGATATCAATATAATTTTTGATTTATAAATATCTCTTCGGGGGCCTCAGGCTCTACTGAGAAATCTGAGGGGAAAACAGGGTTCCTGAATATTTTACATGGTAGATGATATTCAAGGTGGCTGCTTTCACCTGTCTGTAACAGGACACACTGATCCAATAAGGGTTCAACGGGCAGATTGAACTGATTCTGTAATTAGAAAATGTAGTGTTCACCAAAGCATAAACATTTTGCAGACATAAATCGATTCCTGTAATTGTATTTCTTGGAAAAAAACAATAACACCTTTCAATGAGACAGAAAGGTTCTGTTTTCTGAACTTGAATTTACCTTCCCCTGAAAAAAGTGAGCCAGTTCCTATTAAAGCAAGTCCCATTTCCCTGTTGTACACAGTTGATTTTCCTTAATTTTTCCCAGGAATTTCTGAACTCACAGGAGCATCATCACATGCAGAAATGCTGCTACATTTCCTGCTCCTTCTCTTCCCCATTGATCCAAAAAGCCCTGGTTTGTTTTTGGTTTTGGGTTAGTTTTTTTTGCACATAACTCAGCATGATAGATCTGTCCTGAAAAGCTAACAGAGAACCAAAAATATTTAAAATGGAGGGGAAAACAAACCTTCCAAGGCCAGTAGAAATGATGCTTTTATCAAAATTGTAGCTCTTAAATGGAGTACACCAAAGATATTTATTCAAGGTTCGACGACGAGGCCATTCAGCCAAGAGTCATTAGATGGCAGTAGAAGATGAGGAATAAGGAAGATTTAATCTGTAGCTTTTTAACATGTCACAGGGGAAGGGACGGTTGGTATAATTAATGCAATTAAAATGCATTAAAAAGTGGAAATATAAATAATAAAACATCCACTTCGCATTGGAAGCAGTTGGACATTTTTCACAGAAAAATGGCTTCTGACACATGTAAAATTAATTCAAAGTTCTTCAAACTCTAAAGCTTTTTCAGCAGGTAAAACTTCTCAAAGAAAACCCTTCTCCAATGAAAATAGAAGCATTAATTCCACTGAAAAGTTTTCTCAGGGGAAAGCTGTTTAATCACAAGCTACATGTAACACTTAGTGGGAAGAGCATCCTTAGCTGAGTCACCAGCAACCACAAAGACTCCTGGATTTTATATTCTGGGCCTGTCCCTGCTGAGAGTGAGAGATCTCTCATGTCACAACCCCTAGGAGGGTTTAAATTAAACCAACCTCACACACACTGTGGGAGGCTGAGCTTAATTTAATGGTTTATATCCCAGAGGGATACGTGTTCTCTGAAGAGGCTTCAACAAGAGTCTTTGGTAAGCCCCAGTTTGATCCAATTTACCCTTGCAGTATCCTTCCTTTTCCTCTCCTTTTCACAACCATCACCACTTTAGAATCATAGAAAAACTTACCTGGGAGGGTCATGTAGTCCCACTCCCTGCTTGGAGCAGGGCTGAGTTCAAACTCGGGTGAAGTTGCTCAGATCCTCTTTTAGAGCTGAGGGATCGAATAAAAACCTGCAACTGGGACAACCCAAAAGCTCCGGGAATGGCAAGGAAACCCTTTGTGATGGCACCTCCTCAGGCCAGAGCCAAAGGCATTCAGTGACCCCCGTGTGGCCATCACAGGCTCTGTAAAGAACTAACACATGCTCATATAAACCCAGCTGTAGGGAAATGGACACCAAAGTCATCTGGGGTTGGTCTATATTTATGTACATTTATGTTTATGAGTAAACACACTTCAATTTCTGTGCACACAGAGCCATTCAAGTCTTCTCTGCAGGCAAAGTCGGTTTTGTGCTCCCCCACCAAGGTGCAAGAGCCTTACTGACTCATTCCTGGCTTGGGAAGTGGGATGGGGAGGGCAAATGTCACATGTCACAGGGGAGGGGAGGGTTGGTACTAAATCCAGTTATCAGAATAATTTACGTCACACAAAATCACTTAAGTTTGCAGTACGTAACTAAAATACATACTTGCTAAAATTTTAAAATAATAACTAGACAATTAATATAAAATATTTGATTAGATCTGTAATTGAGGCGAGATAATCACAGTTCTTCAAAGTGTCATCTGGGGAACTTACCACCAAAATGCACATAGTATATTATATTTACTTAAACATGGTTTTACATTTAAAGCTGTTTAAAAGTCACAATAAGTCAAACTTCTCTGAAGCTGGTGATGTCTGTAACATGACTAACACAGAATTATTATAATGCATTAAATTTGATACTGTTTGATCTGTAGATCAGAAAAAAAACACAAGCTTTTATTTTTTTTTTTGCTTTTCCTTAAATTCCCACTCATCTGATCACCTTCAAACGAATCAGCCATGAACTTTAACAAGCTGAATCAAACAATCCAAACATGACTTCTGTGCATGAAGAGAACTGTTCTCAAAGTTACTTAAACACCTCAGATCTAGGCCAGACTAAAAGAGACTTACAGCACAGCCTCAGTGAGCTGTAGAGCTCAAACACTCAAGTTAGCAGTGCCAGGTAGCTTGAGGGCTAACAACATTTTTATATGTACAAAACACACCCTACTTAATAACTGTAATATGTTTGTTGAGTCATCAGGCAACTCTGTGTTAGGTAACACCTAAAGACACACCAAAACCCTCAAAAAAGCTACTTCTCGTGCTATACAAAGTGAAGGAAACTAAAATCAAATTACAGGTGTTAATTTTAAGGCAGTTATTCAGTTTCAACACACTATAATCCACAAATTCAACAGCACATTTATTTAAATGGGAATTGTTTTCCTAAGCTTGTGTCCCCAGCACAGTGTAAATGTATGTGTCTGCTCTGAGCAGGCAGCCTGTAAGCCCAGGTGCTGCACAGAGAGGTCAGTCCTTCCCAAACTCTACACAGGAACTAGAGAGTTAAAGCAAATTACTAAGATTTTAGTACAGATCCAATATTTGCACTTTCCCGTGTCTTTCTTTCCAAAGCCTTACAAACAAAAGGGGCAAACAGCTCAAGAACACAAGAGACAAGATGTAATAAAACAAGAGGGGGTAAACTCATGGCAGGAACAACTTCAGAACCATCAGATGGATGGGAGAGTTGGGAGATCTGAGCTGCTCATGTTTCTCCCTCTCCCTCCTCTCTGTCTTTGCAGAGCCAAGATGGGTTTTACTGCAGTGAGTTCTCTGTGCCTGAGCTGCCTCTTCCCCTCTGACAGTGGGAATGGCAGCACACAGCGTTTAATATCAGTCCTCGATATCAGCACTAAATTCCTGTGTACCATCTGATGTGACTACAAGGAGACAGAGACACACCTGAGCAACCACAGGGGCCATATCCACCTGATTAAGGTCATGAGTTCAGCACAGGGGAACTGTTTGAGACACTCCATCCTCGGGCTTTCCACCCTCACCAGCCATGTGCAGTACTTTTTAATTCTCCTGTGATATACCAATACAGAAAAAGTACTATAACAGCTTTACAGAGCCACTCAGTCTCTTAGACACAGTGCCACTGAATTTCAGGAGCTCAGAAAACACCTTCCCTCTGACTCTCTCTGTCGGAACTAGGACTGTTCCTTGATAAACCTGCTACCCCGATGCAAATATCAGTTTTAGGATCGCCCTCGCCTCACCTCCACAGACTGAATTATCTCAGGAAATAACCAAAGCTTTGCCCCTGCCTTGCTTATCAACAGGAGTCACTCACTAGTTATCCTGGCAAGGATCTAAAAGAATTTAAAAAAAAAGTAAAAAAGTAAAAAAAGGGATGGTCCATCTCCACCAGGGAAAAGGAGCGCTTGTAATTCACTGGCTGCTCTGCATGTTGAGTAAATAAAACAAAAACCAATCAACAACATCAAAATAAACCCAAACAACAAAAATACACACGCACACAAAAGAAAAACAAACCAGAGAACTTGCTCCCAGGGTGGTGCCCATCAGGCACTGCAGTGTCCTCTGCTTGGTGAGCAGTTGTTACATGCACTGCAGGTCCCTACTCAGACCCAGCAGCAGACCAGCACTGTGAGCCAGACTGACTCCCCTGGGCTGATACTGCTCCTGGCCTCAGTTCTCAGCAGGTTTTCACCCTGACAAAGCCTGTCCATGGAGCACAGATTCCTTCCCTGGTACCACTACCCACAGCAGGTTGTGCTGTTGTTTTCTTTGCCGTATAATGAATGCAAACTTGTTCAAGAAATATTGGATGTAGCCTCCATATCCTGTTCTCCTCCTAATGGGGACTGCCCAGCCCCAGGGGAGAAGCAAACCAGCCAAAATAAAAGAATAAACCCTGAAAGGTGATGAATTTTTCCAGGGAGTAGAGGTGGGCCACTCGAGCAAGTTTGTGGTTTGAGTGGAGCACAGAAAGAGGGAAGGTACAGAGGGAGACCAGCAGCAAGGGTGGGAAAGGGAACCACAGCTGCTGCTTTGCCAATTATACCTCAGTGTAGCAACATCACATCTTGCCAGTGGTTTCTAAGAAGGTCCAAAATACACATATTTGTATTCCCATTGCACAGAGAACTATTTAAAAATCGCTCCCATGCCAGCTGGTCTGACAAAGACGTACATGGAGGAAGGCTGCTCCCTGTGCATCCTCAGAAACAAGTGCCCTGTATTTTAAGTCCTCTAATCGAGAGCAACTAATTGCCAGCGTGCCAGAGTGTGATGTTGGGTGTTGCTGTTTAGCAAATCAAAAACCACGGGCCCTTATTCACACCAACCCAGAACACAGTTCCAATTTGATATGGAGAGATGATTTAACGAGGAGAATCAGATATTGGAGCAGTCTGCTCACAGCAGCTGTGGCAGTTCTGTCCTTAGAGGTTTTCAAAAGCTCCTGGGTCACTCTTGACCCTGGTTTGAGGAGGAGATTGGACTGAAGACATTCTGAGGCTCCTCCTCTCTGAATGGTGCCAGTCCCCCCTTTTCTGCACAGCCATCCTGCAATGGATGGGTTCTTCCTGGGATACTTTGTTGACACACATTTTTTGGGGTGCCAGAACTACCCTGTGAGCTGATGCAGCACACGCAAATTGTTCCAGTTTTTTCTCCTACTCTCACTTATCCCACTGGCACAACAAAGGTCTTGGGCTCCTGGATCTCACCAGACAACGCTGCCAGGATATGTGAACACAAAGGAGGGTAACTGCTCAGGATTATCTCTGGAGAACAGTCTGTTCTCTGGGTCTTTGGCTGATTTGATAACCAGGCACTTGCATCTGCAAGTTGTGTGGAATTTCAGCTTCAGTGGCCACCTGCTGCCTCACAGCTCCTAAATATTTGCTGCCATTCCCAACATTCAGAGCTTTTAGTTCTGTGAAATTCTCTCAGTGCTGTTCTCCACTTGTTAACAAGCCTCCCTTCTTGTTTGCTTTCTCCTCACAGTGCTCCTGAGAAACAGTGGAACACGGGTACAACCTCAGGTCCTGCTCACCTGGATCTTCATTGCTTTCCCAGGGCCAAAGGTCCCCTTAGAGCCAGAGGAGAAGGGTAAATTCTGCTTGATGCCCTTTGGAAAACCTGGCCACACTAAGCAAAACTAGTCACTGCTCACAGATATATTGTGAAAATATATGTTGCCTCATGACAGTTGTAGTTTAATAAGTTCCAGGCCAACCTCCCTCTGCCGGTGGTAACAATGCAGTCACACACATGTATAAATAATTCACATGGAAAAAGTCTTCACTAGAAGAGGAATATCAAGCATTCAAATGCCTCTCCCACCATATGGAAATGAAGATTAGTAACTACGTTAAAGAACCAGTTGAAGCCAGTTCAACATTTTTATTTAGTGCTAATGCATTGTTTGCCCTGATAACATCACCGAGCACAACCACTTCAAACACGTGAGGTTTTGTGGAGCTTTCCACTCTTGGAAGTGCCCTGCATCTTAACAACATTACCAAAAACCTACTGTGCTGGAATTTACCAGCCCATCCACGCACTCAAAGCTCAGTTGTGTTTAAATATGTTGTTTTTGTTAGCAATGCACAGGACTTGCAAAGCTGCACCTACACGTAGCATCCACTGCAAACCCCACCTGTGTTTGCCACGTGGCAGCGTCTCATCTCTGCCAGGGCACTCAGATTTCAGAGCTTTCCACACAGGGACTCCAGAAATAAGCCCAGCAATTCACATTTGATACCATTGTTTACCTCACAGGCTCGGAGATTTCACGGGTCATGCCCCAAGGTGATCCAGCTGAGGTAACAAGCGACTTGGATTTTCAATGTCCCTCATAAAAGCCAAAGTAAACTGCCATGAAATAAATGGATCATTTAATCAGTTACTGACTACAGTAATAAAAAGTGGGAGAGCACCAGTTGTGTTCCCAGAGGGATTCAATTCATGCTCGGGCTTGTAGATTTGAATACTTATCTACAGAAAGGGTAAGTAGAAAGGTGGTAGTTCATTGATTACTGAGTTGTTACGATCACAGAAGTGTAAAACAGCTGCAAAAGTATCTTGCAGGGTATTGACTGACCAGATAAAACAAGGAGGGAATTTCAAAGACAAATGCAAAATTAAAAATACAGCCTGAACCTCTCCAGTGGGGTCAGAACTGGCTACTTCTAAAACCTAACACTGCTGATTCTCTTTCTTTTCTCTTATCAGAACTACCTCGTTTAGAAAGAAGTTATTTCATCTGTATGAACAAGTGGGGTGTTCAGCTGCTGCCAAAGGTTCTGAAATTGCTGTTTGTGTCTCAGTTCAAACATACTAAGAAGGGAAAAGTATTGCAGTAGAACGGGGATTGGCTTGTATTCCCTCATTTCAGGAACTGCAGCTCTTCAAAGTGACCACCAGCAATGCTTTCAGCCACAATTAACAAGCTCCCTGTTGTTCTGAGGTGAACCAACAACTTTCTGCCAAATCACAAAGGCTGGAGAAAGATTCTGTAATCTTTTAAATCTTTTAAATCCGTAATTTTTTAAAGCAGATGCAACTTCAGAAGAACAGGAGGTATTGCTGCTGCATGGCCAACCTTCAGTTTACTATTCTGCATTTTATCCCTTTTCTTGTTTTACGCTAAATACACCTAACAAGTGTTGTTGTAAAAATCACCCAAATCACATCAGATCAGTCCAAAACCATTTCTTGTCCACTCCTATTTCCCACTCAGTTTTTATGCTTACCTCAAATTGTGAAGCCTACCTGAATTTTTGCTTTGCAGTGTTATGGATAAAGACATAACTGGAAGAAAGAAGATATTAGAACAAAAAAAAAAAACCAGCTCAGCCATGATGAGAACAATATTATACATCAGACAAACTTCACAGACCCCTCAACAAGAGATTGGTTTATTACACTGAGGGGGTAGGTTTATTTTTGGCATCTTGTATGTGTATAGCAAGTATCTTAAATATCCATATTATAGCTTACTAGTAAACTAAGAGGCAGTTTGGGGAAAGCCTGTTCAAAATTTTGGTGCCAGACTTTCAGCCTCAGAAGCAACAACTTAAGAGGAATTTTAATATTACTGTGCATCAGGAACTGCTCACCTTTGTTTACCCCTCTCTAGTAAAATAGCCTGTTATTTTCCTGAAAAGATTGTCTCCACCTTAAATAGATGAACTCATCAGTGCCATCACTTGCTGGAAATAAATACCAGTATTACACAAAGCACCTAATTTATTGTGATCACTGCAAATATCACTGTAGTGATACCACTGTATTTAACTGCTGTAAAATCCAGCTGGAGGCTGACCATAAGTGGTGTTCCCCAAAAAGGGGAACCAAAAGGGTTATCAAGCACTGGCACAGAATCTTCCTTCAGAAAAGAATTCCCTTTGGAATTTTAAAGGGAGCAGGAGGGACAAGCTGGGGAGAGATTAAATTCTGAGCATCATATTCTCCTTCTGCACCTTGCAAAGACAGCCCACAGCACAGCAGGCTGTTTTAGCAACCAACAGGCTAAAGCTGCCTCATGGGAACATGAAGAGAAGATGGTGCCAGACCCTTCAAGGAGCACAAGTGAAGTGCAGGAGGAAATGTGAGCAAATCCTGATACATAAAAGGAAACAAATCCTCATGGTGAAAGTGATGAACTACTAAACCAGATTGCTCAGAGAACTGGTGGACTCTTCATCCCTGATGTTCAAAGCTCAGCTGGGCAAGCCCTGAACAACCTGCTTTGCACCTGCCTTGAGGTCTCCTGGCTGGGCTAAGAAACTTCCAGAAGTCCCTTGCCTTCTGAATTTGGCTATGAAAGGTATATACAAACTCTGTATACTAGATAATGAGGTAAGACCCGTGTCTTTAAAGCAAACTGCACTGAGTTCACCTGTGCAGGGTGAACAGCAGTGCATTCAAAGCAAAGATGGAACCAGGCATTTTCATTTGACCAAATCCAACTCTTTCCCCCGAAGATCTCATTGAAATGAAGCCTAATAAGGGCATCAAGCACTCAAAACAGCCCGTTGTTTGTCAGCAGTCAAGCAGGCCTATCCCAGAGCACATGGCACAGGGTTTTCCAGACAGCTCTGGAATATCCCAGTGAGGGACACTCCACACCCTCTCTGGGCAATCTGTTCTAGTGCTTGGTCACTGCACGGGGAAGAAGCTCTTCCTCATGTCCAGGTGGAATTTCCTGGCTATCAGGTTGTGCCCATTGCCTGTTGTTTTACTGCACTGAGGAGGGTGTGGCTCCAGCCTCCTGCTACCCACACCTCCCACTGACAGACAGGGATGGGGCCCCCTCTCAGTGTCTCTCCTGGAGGCTGAACAGCCCCAGCTCCCTCAGCTTTCCCTGTAAGGGAGATGCTCCAATCCCTTCCCCACCTCTGTAGCCTCTGCTGGACCCTCCCCAGCAGTTCCCTGCCTCCAACCAGCCCCTGTGCCATGGATTATGACTCTCTGGGATCTGCTGTTCAGCCAGCATTGATGGGGGAGAGGAGATAAAATTCACCACAAACAGTGCCACATTAATCACTGCCAGAAAACTCAGAGAAGGCAGAAAATATTCAATTGAATAGTATTTAAAAAAAAAAAGAAAAAGCTTAGGTGCTCACCCCAGCTACATGAGACTTGACACCACCACAGAAAGCAGCATCACAGCCCATTCTGCACACCCACAAAAGGCAGTTTTCCTCTTCTTCCACGAAGATTCTGCTGGAATGTTTTGCCAAGAACTCCTGTGCACAGCACCTCCCTGTTTTTGTTGGAGCACAATGCCAGCCTGTCACACTCCTCTGGGTGGCTCTGTCAGACAATGCAGGTTCTGTCACCGGGACAGACCCCAATGCACAGATTGTTTGTTTCATGAGACTGTTTCCACACACACTGAAATAGCCAAGGGTGCATTCTGTGTATTCAGGAGATTAACAGATTTTATTGTTTTCTAAAATATTTGACAATACAGAGAACCCAGACCAGTAATTCCTGACAACTTCAGTGACCGTCCTGTGGATGAACAGTCATGGTGGCAAGTTTTCCTTGACAGACATGTACAAACATCCACCTTCTAAGCCTGCACACTTTGATTCATTGAAAATGAGGACTAAATATATCTATAAGCTCAAAAAGCAAAGTCCAAGACTAATAAACAGTGTTTTATAGTTACCTTGAAAAAAGCTTTGTCAGCTTCATTACAGTGTAGCTTCCTAACAGAGCATCTCTACTTACCTGACACTTAGTTTAACACAAATCTGCTGGAATTTTACACCCCAGTTTTAAATGTCACAAATGGCTACTATCTGACACGATTACAGTTGGCCAAGTTGTATCTGCAAATGTAGATTTTTACAGTGTTCTGCTACAATAATCCACATATGGACTAAAGCTACTTTATATTCTGACCAATTCATTTATCCACAAATACTGATTTTGAGTATATTGGTGCGTTTTTACTGTACTTCTGAAAAGTCTAATCACAGGATGCTTTGTCTATTGTACAGTAATGAATATGGCAGGAAAGCAGATTTAAATATACCTATAATTTAAACTCTTAAAACAGTTCTAAATCTTATTGACATCCAAAGGTTTGATAACTAACAGCCATGCTCTTTATACTCTGGAATATCAAATCATATGTACATATACACAACATAGACAGGCTCTTAATAAAAGCATTTAAGTCTATTTTACAGTCTTCTCTCTTCAAGAAAATTAGCCTTCACAGATTTAACATTTCAAATCACCCAAAAATCATTAGCAGTTTAAAGGACCTTTTTTTTTTCCTGCAAACATGGGCTGGAAATAGTTACTACTCTGGGGCTTATGCATAATTTATCTTTCTTTTGAATGCCATTTAAGATCCAGATGGAAAACTCTTAGTTCAAGTGTCAACCCACGTGAAGAACATTCATAACAGAGTCCCAACCCATGACACCTGCGGATACCTCTGCTACAAATAACCTTCTGTAACAGATATTTATTAAATACAGTATTTTGTTTTACAACTCCATTTACAACTTCAAGCCATGCTGACGACACAGAGAGATTACTACAACATGGAAGTAGTTTTCATTCAGTCAGCTGGTGACTAAATCTATGTCATAATTTAAGTATTCATTGATAAATCCAGGCATACAAAAAAGGTGCTTAACTATATGGCATTTAAATAAAAAAATACTGCATCTTTCAGACATTGATAAGAACAAATAAAAAATTAACTATAATAATCTTTAAAATTCAAGTTGCAAGTTACTGAAGGTCACTTAAAATAACTGATTAAACAAAAGTGAGCACAAGCCACATACCCAGGGTAGGATGAGGCACAAGCATAGAAAATGCAAAAATGTTTAGAATCCACAATGACAGACCATGTGGGAAGAAAAAGCTTAAAAAGTATTTTTCCTATCATAATATTTTTTCCACCTAACCCCTTTTCCTTTACATTGTGCACAAGTTGTGAAAACAATGTCAGATTATTGGTTCAGACTTTTTGCCTTTAATTCAGCATGATTTCTGTCTCAAGCTCTCGCCTTTTCTTTAAAATATATACATTCTATACATCATTCAGGTTCCTCTCACTGGAACTAAATACACTGTACAGGCCTGCAGAGCTTTGGGCACACCTCTGTGTTTATTCTGTCCTTTGTCACTGGATGGGTTCTACGTAGTTTGCTGGGTATAACCCCACTTGTCCGTTGTCCAGGCGCCCTTTGCACCAACCCTGCTCATCTTCGTTCACCATCTTAGTTAATTCATCCCCTGGAAAAAAGAAAAGAAAAAGAAGGAAAACTGTTAAGAGACTATAACATCTTAAGTAACATCAGGAAGATAAATGACAATTACCTACATGTCCAGTTTTGTTCCCCTGCCCAACACAGGCCCCAGCAGAAACCTTCCCTTCTTTGCTCCTCATGCTTTTGCTACTTGAGAACATCTATCACTTACAGATTTGCATATGGGATAAGAAAACAGGAAGAAACAAGCTACTTAGAAACTCAAATATTTACCTTGATGGCGTTTCAAAAAGATTATGGAAATTTTTTTTTAACTTTTGAAGTTATATACTGTGTTACTTCACTGTAAGATCAAAGACTCCCCTAATATTTAAAGGTTTGAACAGTCAAAGGTAGTTGGGGATGACACAACTACCTCTGAACTAGAATAATCCTACATTTTTTAACCCTCAACACATGTCAGTGCAAGTGAAACAAATGTTTCATTAGGCTTGCTGTGGATGCATCCTTTTAAGAGCTTATGGGAAATAAGGATGAAAATGCCACAAAAATTAAGTAACTCACAGTTTGCTCTCAGCAAAAAGCTGAAAATTAATGTCCAGACATTTATGAACTATAATACAACTTTGTTTTGACTAATCTTATCTTGTACATCCTCAGGAAATACTTTGGCATTAGAGAGCCTCCAAGATGTTGTATAGGAGCAAATGAACATCCACCTCAGCCAGGTAAAAAAGGCCACACTGAGGAACAATTATTTCCTCATGATCTGTGTCAAATGGTTTCCCTGGACAAAACTGATTTGTGTTTCACCTTAGTTAGCAACAGGAAATACAGGATGAAGGTATTAACCACTTATTACAGTCCCAAATGGTATAAAGTCTTGGTATCATTTAGGAGGACATGAACCAGCCTAAAGAATGTAAATTCTTTGGCAGAAATTGCCAAGCTTCATATCAAATCTTCCTAACACATCCATCTTCTACAGCTCCTCTCTTAGATAAAAAAAGGTTAAAGCTTCATCTCCTCTGGTTTGTATGTTTACCAGATAACAAAAAAAAAAACCCATTATGAACAAAAGTTTGGCACTGCTGACTGTACTTGGTTTATGGAGACATTTTTTTCCCACTGCAGAACAAGAGAGTGCACAATTACAAACCTGCCTGTTGCTTCCATGAAATGCACATTAATAAAGAGTGAAATATGTTAATAAAGGGTGAAAGAGTGAAAATAAAACCACACTGACAGTGACACCCCCCCCAGTGCAGCTGCATTTGTAATTTAGGCTTGGGCTTGGAAACTCAGTGATCTTGGAGGTCTAAGAAAAATATTAACACTTTAAAGTGTCATCTGCACAACAGTTACAGTGAAACAACTGCTATGATAAAAACAGAACACACAATAACATGTTCTGACAACATTTACTGTAGATATTTATTCTCAGCCATGGCAGGGCCACAGCAGGGCAAGACAGACATATGGTAGATAGTTTTATAGACATATAATAAAACCTCTCATAAGATATAAATAAAGTTATTCTTCCTCTTTGGAAGCCTTCCACAGTTGTTTGCCAGGGGGAAAAAAACCCAAACACCAAATGTATACAGTATTCCACTAACAAAAATGAGTTTCATGTATTAAAGTATATTTAATGGACACTATGCAGAGCAGATATTCTACAACACGTATCTAGAAGTGACCACAAAGAACTTTGTAGGCAAATTCTTTGAATACCCAAGGAAATCCCATCTGGGAATATCCATGTACACTTAAACCCATCCCTAAAATGCATTAATCCTCTGTTGACAGCTGCTCAGGAGTCTGGGGATACCTACACAGGAGCACAGGACTGAGGATGTTTTAAACCGGCTCCTACATGACCTGAGGAGTTTTTCCCCTTAGTCTTTAGTTCAGTGCAAATCTATCACACAAACACTTCTGAAAAAACCCCTAAGTTTAATTATAATTCAGAATCTGTAAGGGGATTCATGGGCTAGAATGCCACCCCTTTCCCAGGATACAACCAGGTAATTTGGTGGTGTAATTTACTTTGATGTTCTTCTTTCCAAGGTATTAAGCTAATTTTAAGTTAAATCTACCTACATCTCACAGTTCATACTTCCTGCACTTTATTTGTATTTATGGGTATAAACATTGCATAGTTTTGCCAGTGGAAGACTCCTGCAAACCCTTGGATTGCCACCCTGCTGCTTCACAGGCACAGCACACACATATATTTCCAGAGGATTAACTTGCGTCCCAGCCCTGCTCAGTAAAAGGAGAAGTTAAAGCCTGAAGAATGAAGAATCATTTTGGTTGCTGTGCATTCCACAGATGTTTTGTAACCACTGTGCTTCCATCAGGGCACAACTCAAACCAGTTAATGGCCAAACAAACCCATTCCTCCACTCTGGAAGCCTACAATACTGAAAAGTCAGGTGTTTAGGGGTTTGCCTACTAAACTCTGTAGGGTTGGCACTTCTAGACAGCTAAAAGCAGCAGCTGTTACTGCCACCAAGGAAGAGGAGAGAGGACTTTCAGTTCTGCAGGTCATTTTGTTTAACAGAGGAAGGAATATCCCAAACAGATGCATCCCAACATATTCCAAACAGATCAGGAGTCATAGCTGCCAAACAGGAGCTACTCAGAAGGACTATTAGGGAGGGAGGAGGGTTAGGCAGGATCCTGTAAGGGGAGTTGTACATTCAGAGAAACAGCTTTAGAAACAACCCAAAAAAGGGGAATAAACTCTCCAACCAGTTTGGGGGGTTAAAAAGCTGACATTCCTTAATTCCAGCACTGGGTGCAGGAGGGATCTCTCCACCTAAATGCACACCCAGCAGTCTAAAAACCAGGTTATATTCATGAAACTAGCACATCCATTACATTTCTGGAATACTCACTTATATGCTAAATATTTCCATGGATTTATTTGGATATGAGCAGGGGTCTTTTGAGGGTCTCTGGTTCCCCATTCCCCAAATTATCCTGTTATGAATCTCTTCTCCTTGAAAGTATCTCAATTTGTGGACAGGTCAAGATGCACTTTTCTTATCAGCTTTGCTCAGACACCCTGTCTTTGCTCTCAAAACTAAGACATTTACTAGTAAACAATAAACTGGGATAGGTAAATACAGGGATTAAGCACCAGCTGGCACAGGATTACCAGTCACCAATGCAGGGAGTCAGCACTATCTGTTACAAGACCACACTAATCTCTGACATGGGTACTAAGCACTATCTCTGCTACAAAATTAGGCATTATTCACTGATATTTTGACAACACTATGTTGTTAAAGTTAAAAGATTTTCCCAACATCTTCCCTCACTGCTGCACAAACTCCTTTTTAAAGAAATACAACTCCTTCTGTAACACAGGTGAGTTCAGAAAATAAAAGATGAAGAGGAAAAAAAAAATCCCCAGCCTTTCTCCTTTCTGATAAATATTCTGAAAGATACTTTTAATATTAAGTACTGTTGGATAAATAATGTTGTTGACTCACCAGCTTTGAAGCTGAGCTCATCCTGCTCTTGGCCCTTGTAGTCGTAGAGTGCTCGTACTCTCACCTCCATGGCTGGAGAGGTGTCCTCATCAAAGGGATTGGTGTCTCCATTGGCATCAGTGGAAGAGAAGGGATTGTTGGACTCCTCATCAGACCAGTCTGTGGGGTAGCTTTGGTTTTTTTCATAGCTGCTCACGCTGAAAATCAATTTTTCAATTAGTCTTTTCTGCTCTTAAAACAGGAGAGTAGAAATATCACTAAGGTATCAGCCCCCCTAATTAAGCTTAAACTCCACTCTAAGGCCCAGGTTTGAAATTTTCTTTCTGGTCTCTCCTCAACTATCTTTAACTGACAATGCCTCATTAAAAAAACCCAAAAAACCAAACCAAAACAAATCTTATAATACATTTACCAAGGTAGAAAAAGGCAAAATCAACACATATCAAAGACAACCTCCCCACAAACTCAAAATCTTCTCTATCAAGGAATCTACACAATCCATGGGACTATTTACTCTAGAAAGGTGAAATGGTAGTAGATGAGAGGAATTATCTGGTTTAGGATAAGACATTTAAATAGCTTTGCAGAACCTTCCTCCCAAACCTCTATGCACCTCTACAACACTTTTTGCATGGTGCAATCCACCAATAAAGAAACTTGTATTTCTATTGTATTATACTGCAACAAGTCTGTGATTTAAAGGAAAGTTCACTGTCCAGCATGCACATGCCATTTAAGAGAGTGCTGTGTCCTCAGTGTATAAACTGAAGCAACAGGCAGCTGCTTGAGAAGGTCCTAAACAAAAAAAGAAAGCAACCTTAAAAGCAGATTTATTCAGCAAGAAGACACAGAGTAAAGCCCCAGAAGCAGTTTCACTAGAAAAACACATCAGTTTTAACATTTCATAGGAGGGGTAAAGGAAGGGGGAAAAAGCAACAGCAGTTCTGTTAGCAACTGCCAATAACCCCAGTGGTTTCAGACCAAAGATCAAGGCAACAGATGTGGCATCTGTTAGGAAAGACAAGTTAGGTCACAGTGTTGCTCACACAACTGCTTAAAAACACTTCATGCACTGACCAGCAGAGTGTTAAAGAAACCAAAAATAGGAAACCCTGGACAGAGAAAGTGCAAAATGTGAAAACAATTGAAAAAAAAAACAAAAACAAAAACGACATTTCACCAACTTTTTGATCTTATTGTCCTCCTTTTCACTGACAGTACTCCCAGTATCTTCTTCATCTTCAAAGGGATTGTAACTTGATTGTACTGACTGCACTGTGTTACTCTGGACACTAAGACTGCTAATTTGGAAAAGAAAAAGCATTATGGTGACCCTATCTGTGGAAGAGCAGAACACTGTCACTGGTGTCCCACTAGGCAGTTTCTTAGCAGACCCCTCCTTCAGCCAAATTTAAAAAAAAAAAATAAAGAAAAAGGAAAATAAACAAAACCCCAAACATCCATTGAGTGCAGCATAAAGACCCAAAAAACCCTGGAAAGTCTCACATTTCCTCCACAATTAGAAATATCCTTCATGGACCATAATTTCTTTTTCCTACTGCCTGCAATAAAAGGCAGTGCAATTTTTCTAGCAAGTTTTATTCCTTTTTTGAGCAGCTGATGTTAAGAGTTTTATATTAATCACATCCAGAATTCTGAAGTGACTGTTTTGCAAGCTAAGATTTCACAGTATAATTGTCTTTTCTGGAGATGGGAAGATAGCAAGAGACTACCAGGTTAGCTACAGAAAGTTCACTTTCTCCTGAAGCTTGGTTTCCTTCAATTCCCAATGGACAGAGAACTGTGAAACTGAGAATAATTCCCAAATTAACTTGTGAACTGCAGAGACATCACTAAAAATGCTCACAGATAATTATCATTTGACTGAACAGCGACTTTTTGATGCTGTAGAGCTTAGTATAGATAATAATCTTTGGCAATTAGTCTTTTTAGGCATGAAAAAACTACCTGCTGTGTTTGTTAGGTTGTGAAACTTGGTCTCCTGTCTGATTTATACCAGTTAAAGTCACTCCATCAGAAGCCGCCTTCTTTTCTCTTCTACTGAGGGTACGATTCAGATCTGCAGACCACTCCTATCAAGGAATGCAAAACATGATGGAGACATTTAATTGAACAAGTAATTACCACATTTATATTTCAAACTGAGTTATGGAACAGACATCCATCCATACAAGAGTACCAATAATTATTAAAAAGGTGAGTTAGAGTAAATGTTTCAGTTAGAGAAATCAAAAGAGCTGGTCAGTGCAGCTCTTAAAAAGATGTACTGTGAGGGCTCACAGTTTCAAACAGTGCCAGGACACCTGGTTTTAAAAGGTAAATCTTACATTTAATTTTAAAAAGTGTTATAAGAGAGGGCTTACTTCTCAAGAAGTGCTCCAAGAATGACCTACAAAGAAGCTGCTTTTTAAACTCACTGTGCATCACTTCTCCTGTCCCTAAGATTTGAGCCATAAGGTCCTTCTCTCTAGATTTAGTGACATTTATTGTGCTAAAAAGCCATCTCTGAGAGTTAAGGCTCAAATCAACAAATGACAAGACTCATGATGCCACTTGCAGACCCTCTTTGATGTTTTGAGCCATTCAGAGGCAGATGGACAGGCAGGATGAGACTTAAACACAACTCCTACACATCAGGGCAAACCAAGCTGCATATAATGATATAAAAGAGAGAACAAACTGGATGCAAGCAAATTATCCTATGCTGAGACATGTTACCTCTCAGAACCATTAAAGGTAAAAAAAATAAAATCATACTTTTAACAGGAAATTAAAGTTTTGAGACTTGCTATTACTACTGGGCTTATACAGGTAGCAAAGTCAGCCCAGTTTAAAGTGCTTTCTGGCCAACTCTTCAGAGAGACCTCATTATTTTAACTTTGCAAAACAGACACTGGATTTCTGAGCTACCACAGTTTAAAGACCACTGACCTATGCACATTTGCAGTTTACAATGCAATTTCATAGGCATTTGATCATGACTTTTTTTACTTACGTCATCCTTGTAGCATGTAAATGAGAGAAAACTTGATTAGGAGAACAGCAACAAGAGGGTTTAATTTGTTAATTATAATGTTTGAGAAAAAGGATGGTAATTGCCCCTCACAGAATTAACTCTAGTTCAGCATTTCAGGTAAATTCTGCAGTATTATTATGAGTTTCTTCCTCAAACCTTCTAAAGTTGCTCAATATTTTAAAAACAAGTGACATTTTCCATTACTGTTAATAAGGGAATAGTGAAATAGTTTATTCTTCCGCTCCATTAATTTAATGTCTAGAAATTATTTCAACCAAACCCATGATTCTGGTCAAACTCATTCCAAATCCAGCTATTTGATACCCCAGTACCACGACTCTGCACTGACACATCTTTGCACTTATGTTAACAGAACACTGCTTAGAACAACCCCTTTCTTTTAAAGATGGCATTCAGCAATTAAAATTAAAGGTAGAACTTTTTTTTTTTTAATATGGCAGCATTGGATTTTAAATGCCAATTTTCAAATTTTGAAGTATTTAGTTCAGACTTTTTCAGAGAGTCTTTGCTGCACTCACTCCTTATTACCTGGTAACAGCAAGGAGATTCAAATTCAAGTCTGACACCAAAGGGAGAAGTAAAACATAAAGGGTAACACATGCAGCTGTCAGAGATGTTACCAATTAAATGATGGCTTATGACTTTATCTTAAAAAATATCACTACAGCTTTCTGGGTTACCCCTTTTCTCTATAAATAGGTGCCCAACATAATCCCCTCCAGAAGCTGGAGGATGAGAATTAAAATTGAAAATTAAGAGAAGAAAACTACTCTGACTTGCAGAAACAAAAAATTCAGTGTTGGAAGCCTGAAGTTACACCAGAAAGGAACATTACAAAAAGCAAAGAGTTAAAAACAGCCAAACCAGTTCTGGGTTTTAGGTACTGTGAGCTTACCTCAAACTGAGGCCAATTCATTGACATCCCTGGACCTTGGTTAGCTCTGAACCACCTCAAGTCTTCAACAGCATCTGCTGATTTGATGTTCTGTTCCAGCTCACGGTAAATATTTTTGTAACTGCAAAACAAATTTGTCTTTGAATTCAGTATAACATTTAGAAACATGGAAAATCCCCTGGTCAGTTTTGTTTAGTTTTTTTTAATATTTCAAAGTTCACAATAGTATCAAAAAAGAACAACTTACAGCAAGACAGACTTTTACAGCCTGACAGACCTATTAACTGCCTGTAAAAAAGGAAGAGCAGCCCAACAAGTAAACCTGCTGAAAGTTCACAAACCCATAAAATCCTTATTTGCCAGACTTTAGAATTATGACTCTTGTGGCAGTAAAAATGGGATGTACATAGGACTGTATTTAAACTACTGAACACCAACCTTGGAGCTGCTTGAATTTAAAAGCCTTTCTACAGTAGAAATTGGTTTTGTGCTAAGTCCCTGGGACTCTGGATCAAGGTAGAAGTTTTCCCAAGGAGAATTTGTCTTACAGTTTTACCTTGCAACATTGGACAAGTCAAGGTGCTTCTGGACCTCCAGCAACACTTCCCGGAAGAAACGCAGCCGCTTTTCCTCAAACTGCTGGCACTGCTCAAACACCTGCTCCATGTTCTCCATGTACTGAGGAGTGGCATTATCTAATTCTTTCAGGGATTTCTCATACTTTTCTTTTGTCTGGGGGTAGAAAAACAAACTATTAGCAATGTATTTTATTACAGTCTTATAATACAGACTCATCCATGTAGTAATGGCCAAGAGTTAGAGCAGAACTGCAATCTCTTCTCGTGACCACTGTACATTAGATCATGATGAGAGTTATCTAAGTCAACTGCAAAACAGTTACAATAAAGCTCTAAAAGCCTCTTCTCTGGCTTTTTAACAGACCATGACAAATGCTGGTGTAATACTAAAGGAAAGAGTAAATCAGAGCAGGCAGTCAAGCTACGGAAGTTCTTTGGAGATCTTTAAAAGTATTGTCTTTCCTCCTTTAGTAATTTACAGTCCACTGTGAGTTGTATCAACTCTTGTAAACATGAATTGCATATGCTGTGAGCTCAGTTAACAGACAGAACCTCAGACTCTGCACTAATTTACAGAAATAGTCCCCACACAGGAATTAAAAGATCCCACCCCATGGAACATCAGCCTTCCAGGCCACAGGACAGCATCCTCAAAGGAAAAAGACATCTCTGAAGAAAAGTCACACTCGAAAAGCCTCTTGGTGGCAGCCTAGTGAAGAGCTGAACCAAACTGGGCAACACAACAGCATTTATTTAAATTAATTCTATCTTACTTTATAGCAAGTAAGCTTACTTTATTAAAAAAATGCATTCTGCAGTAAGAAGGTCAACATATCTAGATGTTATCAGCAAGTTTGAAGCATCTCAAAGCCTCCCAAGCTCAGTTGTCACTAGTAAATGAGTCCTAGAACTTTGCTAGCTTATTATTCTTAGCTCAGTGGTGAAAGTACTTACATGAAACAGCAGCAACACATTAGTCATTCTTCAGAGGAAAATAATTTGGCAGCAACCCAGGCTTGGGAGAACACTAAATTTTGGTACTGAAGGTGAGCTCCCCTGCTGCTCACAGCACACTCAGGAGGGAAAAAAAAAAAGCTTAAATATGCACAAGCTGGGGGTTAAAAAGTATGCCAGCACACAGGATACCTTTAGCACATCTTGTTTGCTTCTCTCCACTTTGTCCTGTAACTTCTTCAGCTGCTCAGGATTTAGTGCTGGGTCAGCTTTGCTGTTTGTTTCCCTGGAGATGGCCAGTTTCTCCTCCTTGCAGGCTGCATGGTAGGCCTTCTTTGCAACTTCCACCTACAAAGCAGAGTTAAGTATTTGCATCTGGGACAGCAGACAGCAAACATCAACTACTTTTTAGCCTTAAAATCATGATGCAACGAAAGAAGTGTCAGGTTTTGTTTCAGGATGTTCTTTCTTTCCTGGGGGGGATTTGTTTTTTCCTTTAGGCCAAGGAATCAACACAAGGAAATTATTGCAGCATTCTCTCACCACACAAGGAATGTCACTCATACTGTTTAGAGAAGTGTTGAACAGACTCAACAAAAGGTTTACAGAAAGTCCCCAACTGAATGTCTTTCCTCATGCCCACATTCTCCTGCTCCCCTACAAACCTGTTATGTTACGTGACAGGGAAAGAAACCCCCCAAAATACAAATGTATTTCCCCTGCTCATTTCTTTGAGTAACTCATAACTTTCAAATGCAGGAAATCAGATACTGTTTAAGTGACAGCTTAAATCCCACTTTTTCCAGATTAGGAGAGACCAAGAGAAAAATGCTTATTTTCAGAAGAGGACAGAAAGCAAGAGATCTTTTTGAGAAAGGAGGGTCCAGCAGAGAGAACAGGGAGTTTACTCCCTTATAGAGATTTGATACATTAGTATATCATAACACAGGATATCTAATACATAATCTACTGCTGTACCTCTTTCAGCTTTTTTGCCCAGGGTTTCTGAGCTTTCCTAAATCCATCTTCTGCTTCTTTGGTTTCCTTAAATCCTCCCATCATTTGCTTATGAAAGGCTTCCTTCTGCCAGTTCTTGATTTTTTCAAAATCTTCATTCATCAGTGAACCTTTCACTTCTAGATGTAGTTCACTCACTTTTTCAGCTTCTGACATAAAAGCACACCAAGCCCTTTCTACTGTTCCATACTGTGGGCCTAAACACAACAGAAAGTGTCATTTCTCAGTAACCACCACCCACATGGAACTTATATTCCCAAGAAACTACCTCAAACTATTCACTTATATTCACTTCTAAACAGCAATACTGATGCAAACCTAGAAAAAGGCAACAGGGTTTTTTCATAGGAATTTAGAATATTGCAAAATTTATGCCAGAAAACTGAATATTCATTCAGTCTGGAGCCCTTCTCCCTGTGCCACAATTCTCAGTATTCCACCTTTGAACTGCCTTCCATTTCTCAACATGCTTTTTGAAGCCCAGATAACCATGGAAGGACAAACTGTGGCAGAATATATTCAAATATATTAAACTTAGTCTTATTAGATCAATACTAGTCTTTTCCCCACAGCCACTGACCCCTTATTATTCAGAATCCCTTTTCAAACCGTGTTCTCTACTATTAGTTATCTAGAAACAGTTAGTTTTCTAAAACATACCTCAGTACTGAAGGCAAGATTCATCTGCTTCAGCAAGGAACAAGCAAACTTGCAAAATAGCAGGGCTTTGGTTGGTTTTTTATCAAGAAAAGCTTGGTCATTTGTCACATTACTGAGCCTCTTGCAAGGACTCCATTATAGGCTAAAAAGTACAATATTTGTACTTACCAAAACAAGGACATACAGAAACTTTTTTTTTTCCATTAGGAAAAGTTTTCAGAGCTCAGAATCAGAAGGAATTACCTTTTTCCACAAGTTGTTTCCACCTTTTAGCCCATTCTGTGAGCTGCTGAGCATAGACCTTCTCTATCCGTGCCCGTTCATGGATACAATTCATGAGGTCATTGCAAAGTCTGTGACCATCATCAATCCTTTTTACTGTCCTCTTGTAATTCCCAACCTGCAAAGAGACCAACACTCAATTCCTGCTTCAAAGCTCTGAAAAGGAGATGAATCTCTAATTGACACAAACACTGTTCAATGAGAGTAAGAAAATCTATCAGGAATTAATCAGTTATAGCAGAAGGTTAAATTACCCTAAAACCCAACTGCAACAATAAAACAAAGGCCACAAGTTCTCCTGTAAAAAAAAAAGGCTGGAAATTTTGAAAATGAAAACTTTAGAAGTGAAAGTTTTGTTATATTTTTATTAGTCCTGCAATGCAGGAGGATACAGAATGAAGATATGGAGAAAAATGCACACTGTACAATGAGCATCCATTACATAATTAACACTCTCCTTTCATTCTTGTGCACATGGAATAACTAATCTAGATGACTGAAGGGGAAAAAAAAAGCCTCATACTGCTCCCAGAGTAATATTTCCACTGAATTCAAGGTCACTCAGGTTGGCTTTTGTAAACATTAAACAAAACCTAAGAACTGTTAAAAGAACTTGCACAGCCTGTTAAATGTCACAGCCAGTTTCTTATCTGCCCCAAACCACCTGACTGAAAAATAAAGATTAGCAGTGAATGAAACATCCAAATACTCAAGGCATGGTAGTCATTTTTACATTTGAATCATATCTGCTCCACATCTGACACACAGAAGAACATCCAGTTTTTAGGCTGACATTTATTCAGAATTTTGTCAGCAGATGTACATTCTGATGAAATTGGTATATAGGGAAATACTCTTTATGAAAATTGTATATAGGGAAATGCTCTTAAATGGAAAAAAGTTCTTTATTAATTGCTGGGAAAATAAGTGACTGTACTGATAAATACAGATATATGTTGGGACTCCTCATTAAAGCTGGGGAGATAAACAGAATCAAACCCATCAATGACAGGACAAACCCAACTCTTTTAGACAGTGGCCTCAAGGAATTCCTTTGAGGATGTTTTTTGGGTTGGATTAGATCCATTTCAACAGATCAAGGCAGTTCAGGTAGCACCTAAGTAAAGCATTAGTTGGCAGTCACTGATTTGTGTAAATCCTGTAAAGAACTGCACACAATAATTGAAGATAAGAAGGTCCCAGCATCACAAAGCAGCTGACACCAAAAATCAGGATGGTCAGTGCATCCATGTCAACAGATTGCATTATTAACAAGAAAGCATGAAAAATAACCTCTCGTTTTCAGGAGAAATAAAAACTGAGAACAGGCAGTTTCAAACACTGTTCCCTTACAAACACAATATACATATGTAATCGAAACATTAAGGACATGAAGTACCTCAAAGAATACTTTCTAAAGCCTTTGTAATGGAAGACAAATCCAGATTACTCCAGTTGTAGGTCCACAGTCAAAAAACAGGTTATGTTGACTTGGCACAACTACTGAGGCCTTGTATTAGCATCAATTTGTGTCTCCTGTTATGTGCCCAGGGATTTATGACTCCAGCACCAACATTTCCCTCCATAAATTCTCACTATTTAATTAGCATTTTAAATGCTAATATTGAAGGAGAGCTGGCTGCCTTGTGGGGTATTTAATCCTTTCATTTTGCATTGTCTGAGCCAACTCTAACCCCGTGGTAACATCCAGCACTTGGCCAAATTCCAGGCAGGTATTCAGAGAAGTGAATTATCTCACCTATTATGGTCTGTCTGCTATTATTGCACCTTTAAAGAGCTGCCTGCAGATAATTCACAGATAATTCACTCCACAGGGGGACTGAAGGAACTAAGCATCCCAGGTTAGAACCAGTATAAAGGGGAACCAGGTCTGCAATACCAGAAAATAACCTACTATTGCAAAGAAAGCCTTTTACACTAATATTTGCCCTCTGAGGAATGCCAGAATTTTGGAGATAGAACGTTTTTCTGTGTCCCATGACAGAGAACATAAGTTATGTAACTTGGCATGTAACATTTTAAACACCTAGTGGAATAAACCAAGCAAAAAAACCCTGCATTTTAAGTTGTGGACACTGCAATGACACATTTCTGAGAAGTGGAATGTGCAGCCTGTCACTGCTGCAGGCAGAGTGAGAGGTAGGAGAACACAAGGTCTTTAAACCACAGTAAAAGGAAAAGAATTCCAGTCTTTATGTGGCCAAGGAACTACCGAGTTAATTATAGATAAGTTAAAACAATTAAATAAAAAACCTACAAACACATTAAAGACACCCTGAATCAGAGAAACAATACATTGTTTTATTCAAGACTATTTTCTCCAGCTTCTGGGGTAGAAGGCAAACATTCTGCAAGACTTCCCCCTTCCCCTTCATGAGAAGTATTTGAGCTAAAGCAAAAATGACAAATTCTTTTATTAGTAGCAACTGAGCAGGAACAAAATCAAACAAAGAAATCCTGTGTTTCTTTGTTTCTGTCATAGCCACATTTACATAATTTTCAGATGCCTTCCAATTTTGCAGATTTCTCCATTAGCCCTGATCAATACATGAAAATATATGATTTTGCTAGTTAGAATAATTTTTGCTACTTAGAATAATTTTCTGATTATTCTGAGCATTGGGCTATTTCCAGTTGAACAGACAGCAGACAACTAAAACTTGAAGTTTCCTTGTCCTACAAATAGGACATTTGTTTCAGGAAGGTAAAGTGCAAGAGTATAAAGTTTCTGACTGTTTCCAGAAGAAAAAGAAATGCTTACAAACTATATCCCCCTTTCATTTTAGCACCAACATTAAATCCATCTGAGAGTTTATTACATGATACCAAACTCAGCTGTTCTTCACCCTTAGTTTGTCAGAAACATTTCAAAAGGAAATAGCCCCAAGAGTTTATTGCTTAAAAATACCACTGTAAGGGTCACTCTTTTGACAGACTCAGTGAGTCACTGAATTCTGTGAAAATTGCGATTTATAGTTTTGTGTCTCTCCCCACCTTTTCTAAGCTGAATTAACCAGTTTCCCCTTTTCCAAAATACTGAGCTTTGCTACTAATAAGCCTTAGTTGATCCTGCAGGCAAGCACTGTAATTGATATGATCTTAGTGGGAATATTTAGGAGTTTACAACCTCCTTATTTTACAGCACTAAACCCAAAGGGAGAGTCTTAAATTATTTAGGCTCCTTTACCTCAACTAACAGACTCTTTTTCTTTTTAAAGGCATTTTCACAGAGCAGCATAAAAGCCTATATAGAGTTAAACACCCTCTGCAGGTTTTTCTGGTACACTGAATGAAAAAACAAGAGTATTTTAATTTGTTGGCAGCCCAGAAAGTCTCAAATGTTCAGCTACTGCTACTCTCCTGGTAGTGAATTCTAGTATACCATGATAATTGTTATAACCACAAATATTTCAGGAGTTGCAAGTGCCTGAAGAAAGATTTGATGTCAACTCCTTTTTCCGCTTATTCATGACAAGTTGGCCTTTATGAACTGAAATAATTTGAAAGATAGTCAGTCTCCACAGGGTAAAACAAGGGTATTTTTAGGGACAAATACTCATAGGCAGGAAAAAGAATAATAAGCTTTGAGGGTTCACAGTCAAACCCACGCACACTGATGGTCAAACACTACTTCCAGCATTCCATTTAGACCAGGAGTAAAATTTCTTTCCAGCTGCGTCAAAGGGGAAGTTTCCAAACATTCCAACCAACATCCATAACACTGTGTGGTTTTATAAATAAAAAACAATTATCTTGCTGCATAATTAGCACATGCACAGTCCAAGTACCTATGAGCACTAGCTCTGAGTAAGTTTTGCAAGTTTACCCATATGAATTTACAAGAAAAGTCCTGAGGAAGCTCTTAAACCCACAAAACCTACAGCCAAATACACCAGTAAGCAAATACCTGGCAATAGAAATGGAAAACATTATGTTGCTCAATGTTAGGAGGAGATTAAAAAATGCATATGTGACAGGAATCTACTATTGCAGAGCCCAAATATTTTTAAAATGAAAAAAGGCAAACAGGAGCAGTCTGCTCCATCAGCAAAAAGCACTCATTGACAAGGAACTGAAGTCCCTCAACACAGGAACAATTTTCAACATTCAAGAGTGAGTTTTGGGAATTTCTCCCCCAATTTCCCCGCATCCAACACATTTCCCCCCTCAAGAGTTGCCTCGTGCAGCCCCTGGCTGACAGCAGCAGGAATGAAGCACAGGACATCAAATTTGACTCACCCACACTACATATGGGATCAACTCCCACTTTCTGAGGTTGAAAACCTTGTATTGCTGGTGCATTCCCAGAAAAGACTTCAGGATGCCTTCAGCACTTCCAAAGGCACACCAGGCCCTGTGCTCCAAGGGAATCCCTCCCAGCACTCAAACAATCCCAGTTTAGCAGCTCTCCACAGTGACTATTTGGGGGGGGCAGGAGGTGTTTCCCCAGGGCAGCCAAACAGCCCTGCAGTCAGTGGGGCTCCTGTTGCTGAGGGAGCAGAAAACAAGGGAGATAAGGATGCACATCCAGGGTGGGAGTCCCACACAGTCTGTGAGGAACCCACAGCTCATTAAAAACAAGTGATTCCACAGGCTGGGGAGCTGTTCCTTTTGATGTCTTACCTTGCAAGATATGCAGACACTTGCACTTTGATCTCTAGGAGCACTTACTCAGGGGCTTTCTTACCTCCACAGGTAGGTAAGTGAACAACAGCACTGGTCTCATCTTGCCCAAGGCATTTTTAATATGTCCATAACAGTGATTAGCAAGCATAAGGCTGGAGCTTAATAGAAAGCAAATTTTAGGATGCATTTTGGTCATTATTAACATCCCAAATTCTTTCATGTGCATTTCAAAACTGCTCCAGCAGAACAAGGCCAAGAGGTTTGTCCACTGCTTGTGTTTCACTAACTCAATTCTATTTTTGGATGCAGAAAGTGGCAGGAATGATCATGACAAACTGAGATTTGCATTTACAGCAGTCTTGCAAATGCTTAGAGTTCATATTATAGATGAGAAAGAAATGCAAAGGGTTTCAAATTGCACATGGGGTTTGCAAATTTTCCACTTTCCCTTGGAAAACTTAGTGCCACCCTGCTTCAGAGTACCAGCAATGACCTTTGATTACCCAAAGCACATCACCCCTGTCAGCCAAGTAACACAGATGAAGGAATTCCTGCACATCAACAAGATTCCTCAGTCTTTAGAATTTCTGCACCCAGAGAGTTATGAGCTTAACCAGACACAACAAGGTACACCGAGGCTTGACAGACAATTAAATAAAGGGAGAAAAGTTTCCATTTCTGAAGGAAATTAAGACATTACTACAACTGAAACTTTGATGAAATCCTTCACTGTTGTTGTGGGAATTACCTTTCAGAAAGTCTTTTCTTATTGTTTTGCAATTCCTTGCTCTCTAAGCAACCTTTATCAAAACATGTACGAAATTCTCTGACTCCTAAAGTACTTTTATTTAGTAAACACCTGGATGAGCTAGAGGAAAAGAAAAGGATTTGTTCTCCTGAAAAGGATTTATCATCCTGCTAGAAAGACAAAAAAACCTTTAAGTAGTAGCTTGGGGTAACCAAATAGGAAAATAAAACCCCTTCAATTTAATTGTTTAGCATGAAATGGAAATAGTAGCAGCTTTCACAAACATGTATAATTCTGAAAGCCTAATTTTTTCAGTCCTATCAGCTGTTCTGATACAAGATACCACCTCTGCCTGAGCCTTGTCCTCCCAACATATTTTGACTGCTAGGTCTGAGCCATCAGCAAGAACACAAATCTAAACAGCAACTTCTCCCGTTCCCTTTCAACAAGACAACTATTTCCCAGCCACAAATCAGAATCTGATAACATCTATGTTGTAATAAAAAATATTAACCTTTAAACAAAGTTACTATTTGTATTGGATTTCAAGCATTGAGCTTAACTCTCAGTGACAGTTCCCAAGAAAACAAAGCCTTCTAGAGCCAGAAAACCAACAGAGAACTAAGTGGTTTATTTCCTAAAGACAATGTTATACGAAATTTTCAACAGCAATGACAAAAACTTGGTTCTTAACATTTTATTAAGTACAGTTCTCATCAGCTCAATAGAACATCAACTTTCAAGAACTAAAACTGGTTTAGTTTCAAAAGATCTGCACTAGGGAAAAGAGAGTTTTCACAGTCAGTTCTTTAGATGGGTCCCACACCCAGCCACCTCACACTTTCCTAAATGCCTTTCAAGAAAAAGATGGCCTTTGCAGCACACTCCAAAGGTAAATAAATCTGAGCTATTTTGGAGTCTGAGGGAACAAACTCAAAAGCTCACCCTGCCAGGCTGTCTCTTCTGTGCCACAGCCAAGTTTAAATACACTCACTGCTTTCAGCTGTGGCAGTGAAACACAGCAAGGTGGCTTTTAACAAACTGCAAGCTGACTCTGAAAACAAAGGAAAAACCTATGGTGTCAAATATCTTAAAAAACCTCCAACAAAAGAGTGTAGATGACAGTCTGTGGTAACAAAACAACCTCCCAATTGATTAAGAGTTCTTTACTTCTTGTGACCCGAGGCATGAAGGACTCAGCTGGCATTCCAGAGGCACCACATCCTTTCTAATCAAATCAAAAAAGCCACACTGATCAGAGCTGTTTAGTTATCCCTTTCCAGAAAGATTAAGACTGTAATTCAAAGTTGCAACCTTCAGAGAGAAAACAACCAATTCAGAACATAAGGAAACGGACACGGTTTAGACTAAAATTCAGTCAAATATAATTTGGAAAGATGACTCCAAACCAGAAGCATCACAGAATCATGGAATGGTTTGGGTTGGAAGGGACCTGAATGATCATGTAGTCCCAACCTCCTGCCATTGTAGCGTGCCATGGGCAGGGACACCTTCCACTGTCCCAGGTTGCTCAGAGCCCCATCCAACCTGGCCTGGAACACTCCCAGGGATCCAGGGGCAGCCACAGCTCCTCTGGGCAACCTGTGCCAGGGCCTCCCCACCCTCCCAGGGAAGAATTTCTCCCCAATATCCAATCTAAACCTCCTCTCTGTCAGTTTGAAGCCATTCCCCCTTGTCCTGTCACTCCAGGCCCTTGGAAATAGTCTCTCTCCATCTTCCTTGTGGGCTCCCTTCAGGTCCTGGAAGGCCACAATTAGGTTCCCCCAAAGCCTTCTCTTCTCACAATCCCAGCTCTCCCAGCCTTTCCTCCCAGCAGAGCTGCTCCATCCCTCTGATCACCTTGGTGTCCCTCCTCTGGACTTGCTCCCACAGCTCCATGTCCTTGCTGTGCTGGCCCCCCAGAGCTGGAGGCAGCTCTGCAGGGGGGGCAGAGGGGGTATCAATTCCTTCATGAAGGTCCTAATTTAGGCTAATTGCCATTTCTGATCATCCTTTATTGGATTTAATTCACATTTGTCCAAACATCATCATACAGAATTTACAGAATTCCCATTCTCATTCCCTCATCTTTTAAGTTTCCAGACACGATAATTTGGAAGACAGCAGCTTGGTACAGGACAGCCAGCCTGAAGTCATGTTCTGCCAAGTACCCAGTGCCCAACACTCATCAAAAAAAAAAATCCCCTTTGGTCCAGGATTCTTTTTTCCTGAGTGTCTCCTTATTTTATTTTGAAGTACTTCTTCCAAGGAAGCTGCTCAGGAAGTTGCCTCAGCAATGGTGGAAGTTTGTCCTACAAAATACAGCTCACCCAGACAGCACTTACCTCCAATTGTCAGGATTGACACTGACAAACCTTTCTTTTTCCTCTTCTTCTTTATGAAGTTTCTCTTCTTTAAAGCTTAAATTGTCACAGCATCTGAAAGCCTCCGTCAGATGGGGGCAGTACAAATTACTGATATTACAGAGTATTTTATGCTATTTTTTATGCTTTTACATTGGCAAAGGTTCAATTCTGAATTGCACACCCTACCCAAAGGGATGATCCTCAAGTTCTGTGCCCATTAAAAACCTTTGACAGAACCAGGTCAAAAACCTAAAAAGGTAATTTTGACCTATTTCTGCAGATCACAAGAACCAAAGGTGTCTTGTGTTGCAGCTCTCTCCACAGTTTGCAATGCACGAGAATCACATTTTTTACAATAAGAATGAAAAATAAAATCAAAATATTGTATAAAACATCTGGATTACCTCCCAGAAGCTGTCACTAGAAACCTCTACTCCAACAGAATCATCATATGAGCCAGACATTTCGAGGTATGAAGAGCTTGTGAGTATTCAGAGCTCAAACACCTTCAGAATCTGTAAAGAAGATTTAAAAATGATTAATGAGCATCATTAATGAAAAGTTGTTATAAAGCTATGAAAAGAGAAATTATGTTGGGCAGCATCATTCCATTTTTTGATATCTAGGCATGCCAAATAAAAACAAGAGGTGACCTCTGTTGCATTTTGCAACAGAGAACTTCCACCACACCAAGTTCTTGGCTCTTATCGTGACATTTGTTGTCCAGAAACCTTTCAATGCATCTGCATTTTGAGTTTAATCCTACAATTTCCTGTTACAACCAGAAGATTGAGCAGAGAGATGCTTGTTCATCAACTATTCCACTTCCAGTGTCTTCCACAAGAGACAATCAAGTGCCCTTTGCTTCTGAAACAATGACCTGCCCCTGCTTCCTATTCCTTTTCCACTGTTAATCTGTGGTACATAATGAAAACCCCTGGAAATATTTAAGGCCAGAACCACCTGTGTCACATCTGTGACATGTTACCATAGTATGTCATTGGTTTATTTTAGCAAAATGAACAAACAGAAGAACAATCAGCTCCAAATTCTGATCTTTATTAAAAATAAGTCATTAATAATTCAGGCATTCTCGCTTTTACAGACACAGCTGCAAGGAAGAAAGATATGATTTATCCTCATGGATAAACGTTTATAAATCACTGTGTATAAAAAAAAATAGGGGTACCCCAAGCTGACATTTAAGGTGACATTTAAGATTAGCATCAAAACTGGTATTGAGTCAAAAATTCAGACACTTTCATCCACAAATGCAATTTGTGGGCTGGAAACCGAGAAGGAGGAAAGAAAGGCAACAGTTCCCTCACAGAACACACACAAATCCAGGTTTAATCTCCACAGATACTTCAAGTTTAGACTGCTCTAAAACTTTATTTATTTTATATATAATTTTACATTTGTTTATTTCTATATATTTATTTCATATTTATTGATAATATATCTATATATTTATTATATATATATATATCTAATTGCCTATAACCACTACCAGGGCTACATATTGGTAAACAGATTTTACCCCCCCCTTGTGGGATTAATACCTTAATTCAGTTTTTCATCCAATTCACTGACATAATGCAACTCTCAAAAGGCTTTAATAACCTTAACTCTGAATACATAAAAGCCACTACAGGAACATCAACTGTTAGATTTTTATTTTTAAAAGACAACAAAAAAAATATAAGAAAGGTTCTGCAAAATAGCAAATAAGATCATAATGAGGCAAATTATTTTTACATGTTATTGCAACAATCCTCAAGTTATGTTATTAGTAATTACAAAAAAAAACCCCAGTTTTTCCACCTGTGCTTTTACTGAACCAAAGGGGAAAAGTTAAAACTCTACCCAGTTTTGAGTCTCTGAGCACCACACCTTCACATGGAATGTCTTCTTTTGAGATTAGTTTTGCCCCTTGCAATTTTTACAACACAAAGATCACACTTGCAAGTGGTTTTATATTTTTTCACCTCCTTTCTTAGATAGCTATAAGCAGCATAGGGAGGAAACAAAAGTGCAATAAAGTTGCAACTTGCTGGACAAATTCGTAAGAATAGTTTAAAATTAAACAGCTTTTTCTAGGAGTCTGCTATGCAGTGGTATCTTTAGCTATGATTTCTGGTTATTATTTTATAATATACCAATATATATAATATCTCATATATTATAAATAATAATATATGTGAGATATTGTAATAATACTATTATTTTATAAGAGTTGTTTAAAGACAACTTGTCAGATCACTGAAAACAGATTCTGATAACTGTTTATTTTTCCAATTAAGGCAGCCCTGATTACTCTGAACCCAAGGAAGCTACTGAGGCAAGCCTGTGTGCCAGGAATGCCATGCAGAACAAGGGAAGGAATGAGATTCCAAGGGTTGTCAGGAAGGGTTATGGTTGTTTTTCCATAACACACCAAGATTTTTTAACCCAGGTTTTTACTGCAGTTTGGAAGAGATCAGGCAGAGTGTAGAGTTCAGCACCTTGGAAAAAGAAACCAATTTAATAATTCATCCACCCTGCTCCCCCAAACCACATGAGCAGTATTTTTCCCCCCTCCAATCCCAAAAAGGAAAGACAGTGAAACTGTTCTGAAGGAATAACCCAATGTCCACTTACCTTTAACAAAATAGCCCAAATTATACCAGTGCTGGAAATTTAATCTGAAAAGTTACATGGAAAAACTGAAAAAGCTCAAAACAGAGCTTTTCTTAAATGAGGGAACAGGTTGTGGGGAGTGGTTTTTTTCTCTTAAAAAAAACCCCTTTATTCCTCCTCAACTAAAACTACGCAACACAGAGTTATCCCTTTTTTCCATAAAAGCATGAAAACCATCAGCACTCAGGAAATACTGATGGAATGAAGGTTTTTAGAGGCCAAATACACTGTGAGAAAGTATGAGCAAGCGTATTTAGGGAAATATTGTGAAGTCATAGCAACAGCTGGCACAGAAAAGCCACTATTTGTGCAGCCCTACTTAAAAATAAACTGAATTCTGAGATAGGAACATTGACTGGGGTGAGTCATGAAAGAGAATTATTAAAGCAGCCAGGCCTT
>NW_026138309.1:0-29150 GCF_025592945.1 Manacus candei
GGTGGGAATGGCACTGGGAATGAGTGGGAATGGTATTGGGAATGGGGGGGGAATGGGACAGGGAATGGGGTGGGAATGAGGTGGGAATGGGTGGGAATGGCACTGGGAATGGGGGGGGAATGGTACAGGGAATGGGGGGGAAATGGGGTGGGAATGGTACACAGAATAGGGGGGGAATGGGGGGGGAAGGGGGTGGGAATAGGGTGGGAATGGGGTGGGAATGGCACCGGGAATGGGGTGGGAATGGGCTGAGAATGGTACTGGAAATGGTACAGGGAATGGGGTGGGAATGGGACAGGGAATGGGGGGGGAATGGGACAGGGAATGGGACAGGGAATGGGGGTGGGAATGGGGGGGGGATGGTACAGGGAATGGGGGGAGAATGGGGGGGAAGGGGGTGGGAATGGGGTGGGAATGGTACAGGGAGTGGGGTGGGAATGGTACAGAGAATGGGGTGGGAATGGGGGGGAATGGGGGGGAATGGGGGGGGAATGGGACAGGGAATGGGATTGGGAATAATGGGGGAGTGGGACAGGGAATAATGGGGGAGTGGGACAGGGAATGGGGTGGGAATGGTACAGGGAATGGGAGGGAATGGGGGGGGAATGGTACTGGGAATGGGAGGGAATGGGGTGGGAATAGGGGGAAAAGGGGGGGCAATGATACAGGGAATGGGGGGGGAATGGCACTGGGAATGGGGTGGGAATGGTACTGGAAATGGGTGAGAATGGTAAAGGGAGTGGGGTGGGAATGGGGTGGGAATGGCACCGGGAATGGGTGGGGAATGGGATGGGAATGGGGGGGAGAAGGGGGTGGGAATGGTACAGGGAATGGGGTGGGAATGGCACCAGGAATGGGGTGGGAATGGAGATGGGAATGGGGTGGGAATGGTATAGGGAATGGGGTGGGAATGGGGTGGGAATGGTACAGGGAATGGGTGGGAATGGCACTGGGAATGGGTTGAAATGGCATTGGGAATGGCATTGGGAATGGGGTGGGAAGGGGGTGGGAATGGGACAGGGAATGGGGGGGGAATGGGACAGGGAACAGGGTGGGAATAATATCGGGAATGGCACTGGGAACAGGGTGAGAATGGCAGTGGGAATGGCACCAGGAATGGGTGGGCATGGCTTTGGGAACAGGGTGGGAATGGCACCGGGGACACTCTGGGGGGGGGGGTCTGGAATGGGGGCAGGTCCCCCCCCCCCCTCACCTCAGGGGCACCGGGATCAGGAAAACGTTGTCCTGGACACGGACCCGGACCCGCAGGGTGGGATTGGGGGTCACTGCTGGATTTGGGATCGCTGCTGGATTTGGGATCACTGCTGGATTTGGGATCGCTGAAGGATTCGGGATCACTGCTGGATTTGGGATCGCTGCTGGATTTGGGATCACTGCTGGATTCGGGGTCGCCGCCGGATTCGGGATCACCGAGGGATCCAGGGGCACTTCAGGATCCGGGATCCCCCCCTGGGCCTCCCCCTCCTCCCCCAGGCCATTCCCAGGCTCCGGGGGGGGCCGGGATCGCCCCGGGGGGACCCTCGGGATCCTCCGGATCCTCCCCTTGATCCCGGCGCTCCCGATCCCGGCGGGATCATCCCGAGGTTCCTCCCGGCGCTGCCGTGGCCTCTTCCTGGCCCCTCGGGAGGATGCCCCCAGGTCGTCCTCCAGCCAGTCCTCCCGCTCCAGGAATTCCCGGGCCGGGATGAGCGCCGGGAGCTGGGAAGGGCCCGGGACGGATCCGGAGCTTCCCGGGGCGGCTCCGGCGCTTCCCAGGATGGATTTGGCGCTTCCCAGGTTCCGGATGGCGGCTCCCAGCTCGTCCTCCTCCTCCTCCTCGGCCTCCGGGAGGCACCGGCGCTTCCTCCCGGGCGAGGGAAGGTCCCCGTGATTCCCGGGAAGGGGAAGATTCCCGGGATTCTCCGGGATCAGTCGCTCGGAAAGCTCCGCGTCGAACAGCGACGACTCCTGCGACGGCTCCGGGGGGGCTTTGGGGACGTCAGAGACCCCTCAAATCACCAGGGGAAGGGGGATAGGAGCCCCCTCTGGGAATTTTGGGAATTCTGGGGACGCCCAATCCCACCTTTTTGGGCCATGGCCTCCCGGAGCAGCCGCTGGGCCGCCCGGCAGCGTTCCCGCGTGTCCCGGTCCAGCTCGGCGCCGTAGGTGCCTTCCCACTCCTGCAGGGTGGCCAGGGGGGTCTGGCCCTGCAAGGGGAGGGGATTTCGGGGGGTCCTGAGGGGGTCCTTGATCCCCTCCTGTCACCTCCAGGACACTTTGTCCCTTCCCTGTCACTTTGGGGACACTTTGGGGACTCCTTGTCCCATCCCTGTTCCCTTGGGGACCATCCCAGGGCAGCCATCAGGGGGATTTGGGGGGTCCCCAGGGGGGTTTAGGGGTCCCTGGGTGGGAGATGAAGACCCCTGGACCCCTCTCTGTCACCTTCAGGACCCCTGTCCCCTCCCTGTCCCATCCCTGTCACTTTGGGGACACTTTGGGGACACTTTGGGGACTCCTTGTCCCATCCCTGTTCCCTCGGGGGACCATCCCGGGGGTCCCAAAGCCAAGGGAAACCCCAGTGTGGGGCCATCAGGGGGATTTGGAGGGGTCCTCAGGGGGGTTTAGGGGTCCCTGGGGGTGGGATGAGGACCCCTGGACCCCTCCCTGTCACCTCCAGGACACTTTGTCCCTTCCCCTGTCACTTTGGGGACACTTTGGGGACACTTTGGGGACTCCTTATCCCATCCCTGTTCCCTTGGGGACCATCCCAGGGCAGCCATCAGGGGGATTTGGGGGGTCCCCAGGGGGTCTCCGGCGTCCCTGGGTGTGGGATGAGGACCCCTGAGCCCTCCCTGTCACCTTCAGGACCCCTGTCCCCTCCCTGTCCCATCCCTGTCACCTTGGGGACACTTTGGGGACTCCTTATCCCATCCCTATTCCCTCAGAGCCCAGTCCGGGGGGTCCCAAGCCTGGGACAGACCCTGGTGTGGGGCCATCAGGGGGATTTGGGGGGTCCCCTGGAGGGGTTTAGGGGTCCCTGGGTGGGAGGTGAAGCCCCCTGTCCCCTCCCTGTCCCCTCCCTGTGCCCACCCTGTCCCCTTGGGGACATCCTTGTCACCTTCTTATCCCATCCCTGTCACCTTCTTATCCATCCCTGCTCCCTCAGTACCCATCCCGGGGGTCCCAAAGCCAAGGCTGTGGGGCCATCAGGGGGATTTGGGGGGTCTCCAGGGGGGTTTAGGGGTCCCTGGGTGGGAGGTGAAGCCCCCCTGTCCCCTCCCCGTGCCCCCCCTGATCCACCCTGGCATTCCAGGCGTGGACACTGGCCCCTCTGGCCAGCAGCAGCCCCTGCTGTGGGGCCATCAGGGGGATTTGGGGGGTCCCCAGGGGGGTTTAGGGGTCCCTGGGTGGGAGGTGAAGCCCCCTGTCCCCTCCCTGTCCCCTCCCTGTCCCTTCCCTGTCACTTTGGGGACACTTTGGGGACTCCTTATCCCATCCCTGCTCCCTCGGGGACCATCCTGGGAGTCCCAAAGCCAAGGAAAATCCCAGTGTGGGGCCATCAGGGGGATTTGGGGGGTCCCCAGGGGGGTTTGGGGGTCCCTGGGTGGGGGGTGAGGACCCCTGTCCCCTCCCTGTCCCCTTGGGGACATCCCTGTCACCTTCTTATCCCATCCCTGTTCCCTCAGTGCCCATCCTGGGGGTCCCAAAGCCAAGGAAAACCCCAGTGTGGGGCCATCAGGGGGATTTGGGGGGTCCCCAGGGGGGTTTAGGGGTCCCTGGGTGGGAGGTGAAGCCCCCTGTCCCCTCCCTGTCCCCTCCCCCTGTCCCTCCCTGACCCACCCTGGCATTCCTGGCGTGGACACTGGCCCCCTCTGGCCAGCAGCAGCTCGGCCACCTGAAAGTGGCCGCAGCTCAGGGCGTCGTGCAGGGGGGTGATGCCCTCGCAGCCCGGACCCCCGGGGTCGTCCAGCGCCCGCCCCCGCCTCCAGCAGCAGCTCCACGATCTCTGGGGGGGGACACGGGGACATTGGCACCCCCCTGGCACCCCATTGTCACCCCATTGTCACCCCCGGGGTCGGGGCACCCCCTCGGCCCATCCCTGTTCCCTCAGGGGGTCCCAAAGCCAAGGAAAACCCCAGTGTGGGGGCCATCAGGGGGATTTTGGGGGTCCCCAGGGAGGTTTAGGGGTCCCTGGGTGTGGGGTGAGGACCCCTTTCCCCCCCTGGTACCCCCATTGTCACCCCATTGTCACCCCATTGTCACCCCCGGGATCGGGGCACCCCCCTGTCCCATCCCTGTTCCCTCAGGGGGTCCCAAGGACAAGGAAAACCCCAGTGTGGGGCCATCAGGGGGATTTTGGGGGGTCCCCAGGGGGGTTTAGGGGTCCCTGGGTGTGGGGTGAGGACCCCTTTCCCCCCCTGGTACCCCATTGTCACCCCATTGGCACCCTCGGGATCGGAGCACCCCCTGTCCATCCCTGTTCTGTCGGGGATCGTCCCGGGGGTCCCAAGGACAAGGAAAACCCCATGAGGGGCCATCAGGGGGATTTTGGGGGTCCTCAGGGGGTTTTGGGGGTCCCTGGGTGTGGGGTGAGGACCCCTGGACCCCCCTGGCACCCCATTGTCACCCCCGGGGTCGGGGCACCCCCTGTCCCATCCCTGTTCCCTCGGGGACCATCCCAGGGCAGCCCCTGCTTTGGGGCCATCAGGGGGATTTGGGGGGACCCCAGGGGGGTTTAGGGGTCCCTGGGTGTGGGGTGAGGACCCCTGTCCCCCCTGGTACCCCATTGTCACCCCATTGTCACCCCATTGTCACCCCCGGGATCGGGGCACCCCCCTGTCCCATCCCTGTTCCCTCAGGGGGTCCCAAGGACAAGGAAAACCCCAGTGTGGGGCCATCAGGGGGATTTTGGGGGGTCCCCAGGGGGGTTTAGGGGTCCCTGGGTGTGGGGTGAGGACCCCTTTCCCCCCTGGTACCCCATTGTCACCCCATTGGCACCCTCGGGATCGGAGCACCCCCTGTCCATCCCTGTTCTGTCGGGGATCGTCCCGGGGGTCCCAAGGACAAGGAAAACCCCATGAGGGGCCATCAGGGGGATTTTGGGGGTCCTCAGGGGGTTTTGGGGGTCCCTGGGTGTGGGGTGAGGACCCCTGGACCCCCCTGGCACCCCATTGTCACCCCCGGGGTCGGGGCACCCCCTGTCCCATCCCTGTTCCCTCGAGGACCATCCCAGGGCAGCCCCTGCTGTGGGGCCATCAGGGGGATTTTGGGGGGTCCCCAGGGGGGTTTAGGGGTCGCTGGGTGTGGGGTGAGGACCCCTGGACCCCCCTGGACCCCTTCCTGTCACTTTGGGGACATCCCTGTCACCTTCTTATCCCATCCCTGTTCCCTCAGGGGGTCCCAAGGACAAGGAAAACCCCAGTGTGGGGCCATCAGGGGGATTTGGGGGGTCCCAGCCCCATTTTGAGGATCCCCAGCCCCATTTTGGGGGTCCCAGCCCCATTTCGAGGACCCCCAGCCCCATTTTGGGGTCCCCCTTCCCATTTTGGGGGTCCCAGCCCCATTTCAAGGACCCCCAGCCCCATTTTGAGGATCCCCCTCCCCATTTCGAGGACCCCCAGCCCCATTTCAAGGACCCCCAGCCCCATTTCGAGGACCCCCAACCCCATTTTGGGAGTCCCCCAGCCCCATTTTGGGGATCCCCCTCCCCATTTTGAGGACCCCCAGCCCCATTTCGAGGACCCCCCTCCCCATTTTGGGGGTCCCCCAGCCCCATTTTGAGGACCCCCAGCCCCATTTTGGGGGTCCCAGCCCCATTTCGAGGATCCCCAACCCCATTTCAAGGATCCCCAGCCCCATTTCGGGGGTCCCAGCCCCCTTTTGGGGGTCCCAGCCCCATTTCAAGGACCCCCAGCCCCATTTTGAGGATCCCCAGCCCCATTTCAAGGATCCCCAGCCCCATTTCGGGGGTCCCAGCCCCATTTCGAGGATCCCCAACCCCATTTCAAGGACCCCCAGCCCCATTTTGAGGATCCCCAGCCCCATTTTGAGGGTCCCCCTCCCCATTTTGAGGATCCCCCTCCCCATTTTGGGGGTCCCAGTCCCATTTTGGGGATCCCCAGCCCCATTTTGGGGGTCCCCCTCCCCATTTTGGGGGTCCCCAGCCCCATTTTGGGGGTCCCAGCCCCATTTCAAGGACCCCCAGTCCCATTTTGGGGGTGTCTCCCCCCATTTTGAGGATCCCCCTCCCCATTTTGGGGGTCCCGCCCCCCCCTCACCGAGGTGTCTGTGGTTACAGGGGGGTGAAGACCCCCAAGGCCCCCCCTCCACCCCATTTTGAGGACCCCCAGCCCCATTTTGGGGGTCCCCCTCCCCATTTTGAGGACCCCCCAACCCCATTTTGAGGACCCCAGCCCCATTTCAAGGATCCCCAACCCCATTTTGAGGACCCCCAGCCCCATTTCGAGGACCCCCAGCCCCATTTTGAGGATCCCCAGCCCCAATTCGGGGGTCTCCCGCCCCATTTTGAGGATCCCCAGCCCCATTTTGAGGACCCCCAACCCCATTTTGAGGACCCCCAGCCCCATTTCGAGGACCCCCAGCCCCATTTTGAGGACCCCCAGCCCCATTTCGAGGACCCCCAGCCCCATTTCAAGGACCCCCAGCCCCATTTTGAGGACCCCCAGCCCCATTTCAAGGACCCCCAGCCCCATTTTGGGGGTCCCCCTCCCCATTTCAAGGTTCTCCAGCCCCATTTTGGGGGTCCCCAGCCCCATTTTGAGGACCCCCCTCCCCATTTCAAGGACCCTCAGCCCCATTTTGGGGTCCCCAGCCCCATTTCGAGGATCCCCAGCCCCATTTTGGGGGTTCCAGCCCCATTTCGAGGACCCCCAGCCCCATTTTGGGGTCCCCCTTCCCATTTTGGGGGTCCCAGCCCCATTTCAAGGACCCCCAGCCCCATTTTGGGGGTCCCCCTCCCCATTTTGGGGGTCCCCCTCCCCATTTTGGGGGTCCCCAGCCCCATTTCGAGGACCCCCAGCCCCATTTTGGGGATCCCCCAACCCCATTTCGAGGACCCCCAGCCCCATTTTGGGGATCCCCCTCCCCATTTTGAGGATCCCCAGCCCCATTTTGGGGGTCCCAGCCCCATTTCGAGGACCCCCAGCCCCATTTTGGGGGTCCCCAGCTCCATTTTGGGGATCATTTTAGGGGTCCCAGTCCCATTTTGAGGACCCCCAGCCCCATTTCAAGGACCCCCAGCCCCATTTTGGGGGTCCCCCTCCCCATTTCAAGGTTCTCCAGCCCCATTTTGGGGGTCCCAGCCCCATTTTGAGGACCCCCAGCCCCATTTCGAGGACCCCCCCTCCCCATTTTGAGGATCCCCAGCCCCATTTTGGGGGTCCCAGCCCCATTTTGAGGATCCCCAGCCCCATTTTGGGGGTCCCAGCCCCATTTTGAGGACCCCCAGCCCCATTTCAAGGACCCTCAGCCCCATTTTGGGGTCCCCAGCCCCATTTCGAGGATCCCCAGCCCCATTTTGGGGGTCCCAGCCCCATTTTGAGGACCCCCAGCCCCATTTCAGGGGTCTCCCTCCCCATTTTGGGGGTCCCCAGCCTCATTTTGGGACTCCCCAGCCCCATTTTGGGACTCCCCAGCCCCATTTTGGGGGTCCCAGCCCCATTTCGAGGACCCCCAGCCCCATTTTGGGGTCCCCCTTCCCATTTTGGGGGGTCCCAGCCCCATTTCAAGGACCCCCAGCCCCATTTTGAGGATCCCCCTCCCCATTTAGGGGGTCCCAGCCCCATTTCAAGGATCCCCAGCCCCATTTTGGGCGTCCCCAGCTCCATTTTGGGGATCATTTTAGGGGTCCCAGCCCCCTTTTGGGGGTCCCAGCCCCATTTCGAGGACCCCCATCCCCATTTTGGGAGTCCCAGCCCCATTTTGAGGACCCCCAGCCCCATTTCGAGGACCCCCAGCCCCCTTTTGGGGGTCCCAGTCCCATTTTGGGGGTCCCAGAGCCCCCTCACCGAGGTGTCCGTGGTTGCAGGCCTCGTGCAGGGGGGTCCATCCGCAGTAATCCCGGGGGTTCACGGGGTGACCCTGGAAAAAGGGGGGACCCCAACCCCATTTAGGGGGGTCGGGGCAGAGGGGGGGGAGACCCCAACCCCCTTTTAGGGGCGCCAGGAGAGACTCCCCCCCCATTTAAGGGCTGGCAGGGGGACCCCAACCCCTTTTTTTGGGGTGTCTGGGGGGGGACCCTCCTGCCTCTTTGGGGGTTTTGGGGACCCACCCGCGGGGTTTTGGGGACCCCAACCCCATTTAGGGGGGGTCGGGACAGAGAGGGGGAGACCCCAACCCCCTTTTAGGGGCGCCAGGAGAGACCCCCCCCCCATTTTGGGGCTGGCAGGGGGACCCCAACCCCTTTTTCTGGGGTGTTTGGGGGGGACCCTCTGGGGTTTTTGGGGTTTTGGGGACCCACCCCCGGGTTTTGGGGACCCCAACCCCATTTAGGGGGGTCGGGACAGAGAGGGGGAGACCCCAACCCCCTTTTAGGGGCGCCAGGAGAGATCCCCCTCATTTTGGGGCTGGCAGGGGGACCCCAACCCCTTTTTTTGGGGTGTCTGGGGGGGACCCTCCTGCCTCTTTGGGGTTTTGGGGACCCCAACCCCATTTAGGGGGGGCCAGGGCAGAGAGGGGGAGACCCCAAAACCCCTTTTAGGGGTGCCAGGAGAGACCCCCCTCATTTTGGGGCTGGCAGGGGGACCCCAACCCCTTTTTCTGGGGTGTTTGGGGGGGACCCTCTGGGGTTTTTGGGGTTTTGGGGACCCACCCCCGGGTTTTGGGGACCCCAACCCCATTTAGGGGGGTCGGGACAGAGAGGGGGAGACCCCAACCCCCTTTTAGGGGCGCCAGGAGAGACCCCCCTCATTTTGGGGCTGGCAGGGGGACCCCAACCCCTTTTTTTGGGGTGTCTGGGGGGGACCCTCCTTCCTCAATGGGGTTTTGGGGACCCCAACCCCATTTAGGGGGGCCAGGGCAGAGAGGGGGAGACCCCAACCCCCTTTTAGGGGTTCAGGGGGCTTTTGGGGGTTCAGGGGGTGTTTTGGGGGTTCAGGGGGGGGGGTTGGGGTCTCCCGTGGGTTCAGGGGTGTTTTTGGGGTTCAAGGGTGTTTTTGGGGTGCCCCAGGGGTTCAGGGGTGTTTTGGGAGTTCAGGGGTGTTTTTGGGGTTCAGGGGGGGGCTTTGAGGTTCAGGGGGGTGTTTTTGGGGTTCAGGGATGTTTTGGGGGTTCAGGGGATGTTTTTGGGGTTCAGGGGTGTTTTTGGGGGTTCCGGGGTGTTTCTGGGGTTCAGGGGGTGGTTTTGGGGTGTTTTTGGGGTTCAGGGGTGTTTTTGGGGTTCAGGGGTGTTTTGGGGTTCAGGGGGTGTTTTGGGGGTTCAGGGGTGGTTTTGGGGTGTTTTGGGGGTTCAGGGGTGCTTTGGGGTTCAGGGGGGTTTCTGGGGTCTCCCCTGGGCTCAGGGGTGTTTTGGGGGTTCAGGGGTGTTTTTGGGGTGCCCTCTGGGTTCAGGGGGGTTTTGGGGTCTCCCCAGGGGTTCAGGGGTGTTTTTGGGGTGCCCACCTGCTGCAGGAGCAGCCTGACCCTTTGGGGGTGCCCCTCGATGCAGGCTCGGTGCAGGGGGTGCTCCCGTGGGCTCAGGGGGGGTTTTGGGGTTCAGGGGTGTTTTTGGGGTTCAGAGGGTGTTTTTGGGGTTCAGGGGTGTTTTTGGGGTGCCCCCCTGGGTTCAGGGGGGATTTTGGGGTTCAGGGGTGTTTTTGGGGTCTCCCCTGGGTTCAGGGGTGTTTTTGGGGTTCAGGGGTGTTTTTGGGGTTCAGGGGTGTTTTGGGGTTCAGGGGTGTTTTTGGGGTCTCCCCTGGGCTCAGGGGGGGTTTTGGGGTTCAAGGGGCTTTTTGGGGTCTCCCTTGGGCTCAGGGGTATTTTTTGGGTTCATGGGTGGTTTTGGGGTTCAGGGGTGTTTTTGGGGTCTCCCCTGGGTCCAGGGGTGGTTTTGGGGTTCAGGGGGTGTTTTTGGGGTTCAGGGGTGTTTTGAGGTTCAGGGGTGTTTTGGGGTTCAGGGGGGTTTCTGGGGTCTCCCCTGGGCTCAGGGGTGTTTTTGGGGTTCAGGGGTGTTTTTGGGGTGCCCTCTGGGTTCAGGGGGGTTTTGGGGTCTCCCCAGGGGTTCAGGGGTGTTTTTGGGGTGCCCACCTGCTGCAGGAGCAGCCTGACCCTGTGGGGGTGCCCCTCGATGCAGGCTCGGTGCAGGGGGGGCTCCCCTGGGCTCAGGGGGGGTTTTGGGGCTCAGGGGTGTTTTTGGGGTTCAGGGGTGTTTTTGGGGTGCCCCCTGGGTTCAGGGGGGTTTTGGGGTCTCCCCTGGGCTCAGGGGGGGTTTTGGGGTTCAGGGGTGTTTTTGGGGTTCAGGGGTGGTTTTGGGGTCTCCCCTGGGTCCAGGGGTGTTTTTGGGGTTCAGGGGGTGTTTTGGGGGTTCAGGGGGTGTTTTTGGGGTGCCCACCTGTTGCAGGAGCAGCCTGACCCTGTGGGGGTGCCCCTCGATGCAGGCTCGGTGCAGGGGGGTCTCCCTTGGGCTCAGGGGGGGGGTTGGGGTTCCGTGGTGTTTCTGGGGTTCAGGGGGTGTTTTTGGGGTTCAGGGGGGTTTTGGGGGTTCAGGGGTGTTTTTGGGGTCTCCCCTGGGCTCAGGGGGTGTTTTTGGGGTTCAGGGGGGATTTTGGGGTTCAGGGGTGTTTTGGGGTTCAGGTGTGTTTTTGGGGTTCAGGGGTGTTTTGGGGTTCAGGGGGGTTTTTGGGTTTCAGGGATGTTTTTGGAGTCTCCTCTGGGCTCAGGGGTGTTTTTAGGGTTCAGGGGTGTTTTTGGGGTGCCCCCTGGGTTCAGGGGTGTTTTTGGGGTTCAGGGGATGTTTTTGGGGTTCCGGGGTGTTTTTGGGGTGCCCACCTGCTGCAGGAGCAGCCTGACCCTGTGGGGGTGCCCCTCGATGCAGGCTCGGTGCAGGGGGGTCTCCCCCCTCTCGTTCCGACGGTTCCACTGCGGGAAAAGGGGGGAATTTGGGGGGGTTTGGGGGATTTGGGGGTTTTTTGGGGGATTTGGGGGGTTTTGGGGTTTGGGGGGACCCCCCCGGGCAACCCCAGAGCACAGGGGGGCACAGCAGGGACCCCCACCCCATTTTGAGGGGTGTCTGGAGACCCCCCCATCCCATTTTGGGGGGGGACAGGGAGGACCCCGACCCGTTTTTGGGGGGGTCAGGGTGAGTCCCCCCCCCCCTTTTTTGGGGTGTTGGGGGAAGGGGGAGACCCCCCCACCCATTTTGGGGGGCACATGAGGACACCCATCCATTTTTGGGGGGCTCTGAGGGTCCCTCCCCCCATTTTAGGGGTCGCTGGGGGTCCCTCCCCCCTATTTTAGGGTCCCTCCCCCCCATTTTAGGGGTCTCTAGGGGTCCTCTCCCCAATTTTTGGGGGTCTCTGGGGGTCCCACCCCCCCATTTTAGGGGGCTCTGGGGGTCCCTCCCCCTATTTTGGGGGCCTCTGGGGGTCCCTCCCATTTTGGGGGCTCTGGGGGTCCCTCTCCCCCATTTTGGGGGGTCTCTGGGGGTCCCACCTCCCCATTTTGGGGTCCCTCCCCCCATTTTAGGGTCTCTGGGGGTCCCTCCCCCCATTTTGGGGGCTCTGGGGGTCCCTCCCCCCTATTTTAGGGATCCCTCCCCCCATTTTTGGGGGGCTCTGGGGGTCCCCCCCTCCATTTTGGGGGGGGCTGGGGGTCCCTCCCCCCACTTTAGGGGTCTCTGAGGGTCCCTTCCCCCAATTTGGGGGTCTCTGGGGGTCCCTCCCCCATTTTGGGGTCCCACCCTCCCATTTTGGGGGACTCTGGGGGTCCCTCCCCCCATTTTAGGGGTCTCTGAGGGTCCCTCCCCCCATTTTAGGGGCTCTGGGCGTCCCTCTCCCCTATTTTAGGGTTTCTCCCCCCATTTTTGGGGGGTCTCTGGGGGTCCCTCTCCCCATTTTAGGGGCTCTGGGCGTCCCTCTCCCCTATTTTAGGGTTTCTCCCCACATTTTTGGGGGGTCTCTGGGGGTCCCTCTCCCCATTTTGGAGTCTCTGAGGGTCCCTCCCCTCATTTGGGGGGCTCTGGGGGTCCCTCCCTCCCATTTTAGGGTCCCTCCCCCCATTTTAGGGGGCTCTGGGGGTCCCTCCCTCCATTTTGGGGTCTCTGAGGGTCCCTCCCCTCATTTGGGGGTCCTACCCCCTATTTTGGGGGTTTTGGAGGTCCCACCCTCCCATTTTGGGGGTCTCTGGGGGTCCTTCCCCCTCATTTTGGGGGGCTCTGGGGGTCCCACCTCCCCATTTTTGGGGGTCTGGGGGTCCTTCCCTCCCATTTTAGGGGGTTCTGGGGGTCCCTCCCCCTATTTTGGGGGCCTCTGGGGGTCCCTCCCCATTTTAGGGTCTCTGGGGGTCCCTCTCCCCATTTTGGGGGTCTCTGGGGGTCCCTCCCCCCATTTTAGGGGTCTCTGGGGGTCCCACCTCCCCATTTTAGGGGCTCTGGGCGTCCCTCCCCCCTATTTTAGGGATCCCTCCCCCCATTTTGGGGTCTCTGGGGGTCCCTCCCTCCATTTTTGGGGGGTCTCTGAGGGTCCCTCCCCCCTATTTTAGGGTCCCTCCCCCCATTTTGGGGTCTCTGGGGGTCCCCCCTCCCCATTTTGGGGTCCCTCCCCCCATTTGGGGGTCTCTGGGGGTCCCACCTTGTTGATCCGGCGCCTCCCGGGGACGCTCTTGGGGTACCCCTCGAGTTCCTCGTCCTCCCCCTCTGGCAGAGACCCCTCCCCACGTCAGAGACCACCCCCAAAGCCCCCTCAGGGACCCCCAAATCCAACCCAGGGGCCCCCAAATCCCCCTCAAATCCCCCTCAGGGACACCCAAAATCCCCCCCAGGAACCCTCAAATCCCCCCTAATTCCCCTCAGGGACCCCCAAATCCACCCCAGGGGCCCCCAAATCCACCCAGGGCCCCCAAAATCCCCCCTGGGGGACCCCAAATTCACCCCAAATCCCCCCAGGGACCCCAAAATCCCCCCCCAGACCCCCCAAGGATGTCCAAAATCCCCCCCAGATCCCCCCAAGGATGCCCAAAATCCCCCCAGGGACCCCCAAAATCCCCCTCAAATCCCCACAGGGACCCCTAAAATCCCCCCCCAAATACCACCAAGAACCCTCATATCCTCCCCAAATCCCGCCAAGGATGCCCAAAATCCCCCCCAGATCCCCCCAGGGACCCCCAAATCCCCCCAAGGACGCCCAAAATCCCCCCCAGATCCCCCCTTGAGCCCCCAAATCCCCCCAAGGATGCCCCAAATCCCCCCCAGATCCCCCCTTGAGCCCCCAAATCCCCCCAAGGATGCCCCAAATCCCCCCCAAATCCCCCCTTGAGCCCCCAAATCCCCCCAGGGACTCCCCAAATCCCCCCCAGGGACCCCCAGATCCCGCCAGGGACCCCCAAAATCCCCCAAATCCCCCCAGGGACCCCCAAAATCCCCCCCCCAGGTGCCCCCTCACCGCTCTCCGACAGCTCCAGCTCACTCTCCTCCTCCTCCTCCTGAGTCTCGGGCTCTTCCTCCTCCTCCTCCTCCTCGTCCCCCTCGTGCCCCCCCAGCCCCCTGAGCAGGGTGAGGGTCTCAGAAGCCCCCTCGGGGTCCCCCCCCCGGAGCTGCTGCGCGTGGAGGAGCCGCAGGATCCGCCTCTGGAATGGGGACCCCAAAAAATCCACCTCAGAACCCCAAAAAGGCCTCCAAGATACCCCAAAGACTCCCCAGACCCCTGCAGGACCCCCAGACACCCCAAAATCCACCTCAGAACCCCAAAAAGGACCCCCAGGTACCCCAAAACTCCTCCAGGACCCCAAGACACTCCAAAAAACCCACCTCAGGACCCCAAAAAGGCCTCCCAGATACCCCAAAGACCCCCCAGACCCCTGCAGGACCCCCAGAGACCCCAAAAAACCCACCTCAGGACCCTAAAAAGGATCCCCAGATACCCCAAAACTCCTCCAGGACCCCCAGACACCCCAAAAAATCCACCTTGGGACCCCAAAAAGGCCTCCCAGATACCCCAAAGACCCCCCAGACCCCTGCAGGACCCCCAGAGACCCCAAAAAACCCACCTCAGGACCCTAAAAAGGATCCCCAGATACCCCAAAACTCCTCCAGGACCCCCAGACACCCCAAAAAATCCACCTCGGGACCCCAAAAAGGCCTCCCAGATACCCCAAAGACCCCCCAGACCCCCTTCAGGACCCCCAGAGACCCCAAAAAATCCACCTCAGGACCCTAAAAAAGACCCCCAGGTACCCCAAAGACCCCCAGATCCCCTTCAGGACCCCCAGACACCCCAAAAAATCCACCTCAGGACCCTAAAAAAGACCCCCAGGTACCCCAAAGACCCCCAGATCCCCTTCAGGACCCCCAGACACCCCAAAAAATCCACCTCAGAACCCCAAAAAGGACCCCCAGGTACCCCAAAACTCCTCCAGGACCCCAAGACACCCCAAAAAACCCACCTCAGGACCCCAAAAAGGCCTCCCAGATACCCCAAAGACCCCCCAGACCCCTGCAGGACCCCCAGAGACCCCAAAAATCCACCTCAGGACCCTAAAAAGGCCTCCCAGATACCCCAAAACTCCTCCAGGACCCCCAGACACCCCAAAAAATCCACCTTGGGACCCCAAAAAGGCCTCCCAGAAACCCCAAAGACCCCCCAGACCCCCTTCAGGACCCCCAGACACCCCAAAAAATCCACCTCAGGACCCTAAAAAAGACCCCCAGGTACCCCAAAGACCCCCAGATCCCCTTCAGGACCCCCAGAGACCCCAAAAAATCCACCTCCGGACCCCAAAAAGGATCCCCAGATACCCCAAAACTCCTCCAGGACCCCAAGACACCCCAAAAAACCCACCTCAGGACCCCAAAAAGGCCTCCCAGATACCCCAAAGACCCCCCAGACCCCTGCAGGACACCCAGGGACCCCAAAAAATCCACCTTGGGACCCCAAAAAGGCCTCCCAGAAACCCCAAAGACCCCCCAGACCCCCTTCAGGACCCCCAGCGACCCCAAAAATCCACCTCAGGACCCCAAAAAGGACCCCCAGGTACCCCAAAACTCCTCCAGGACCCCCAGAGACACCAAAAAATCCACCTCAGGACCCCAAAAAGGCCTCCCAGAAACCCCAAAGACCCCCCAGACCCCCTTCAGGACCCCCAGAGACCCCCAAAAAATCCACCTCAGGACCCCAAAAAGGTCTCCCAGATACCCCAAAGACCCCCAGATCCCCTTCAGGACCCCCAGGGACCCCAAAAATCCACCTCAGGACCCCAAAAAGGACCCCCAGGTACCCCAAAACTCCTCCAGGACCCCCAGAGACACCAAAAAATCCACCTCAGGACCCCAAAAAGGCCTCCCAGAAACCCCAAAGACCCCCCAGACCCCCTCCAGGACCCCCTCAGACACATCAAAGTCCCTCCAGACCCCACAGGGACCCTCCAGACCCCCCAAAAAAGCCCCTCAGAACCTCAAAAAAGCCCCTCAGAAACCCCAAAGACCCCCCCCCAGGACCCCTGGAGACCCCAAAAAACCCATCTCAGGACCCCTAAAACAGCATCCAGAAACCCCAAAGACCCTCTCCAGGACCCCCAGACACCCAAAAAACCCACCTCAGGACCCCAAAAAGGCCTCCCAGAAACCCCAAAGACCCCCCAGACCCCCTTCAGGACCCCCAGACACCCCAAAAAATCCACCTCAGGACCCTAAAAAAGACCCCCAGGTACCCCAAAGACCCCCAGATCCCCTTCAGGACCCCCAGAGACCCCAAAAAATCCACCTCCGGACCCCAAAAAGGACCCCCAGGTACCCCAAAACTCCTCCAGGACCCCAAGACACCCCAAAAAACCCACCTCAGGACCCCAAAAAGGCCTCCCAGAAACCCCAAAGACCCCCCAGACCCCCTTCAGGACCCCCAGACACCCCAAAAAAATCCACCTCAGGACCCTAAAAAGGACCCCCAGGTACCCCAAAACTCCTCCAGGACCCCCAGACACCCCAAAAAACCCACCTCAGGACCCCAAAAAGGCCTCCCAGATACCCCAAAGACCCCCCAGACCCCTGCAGAACCCCCAGAGACCCCAAAAAACTCACCTCAGGACCCTAAAAAGGATCCCCAGATACCCCAAAACTCCTCCAGGACCCCCAGACACCCCAAAAAATCCACCTTGGGACCCCAAAAAGGCCTCCCAGAAACCCCAAAGACCCCCCAGACCCCCTTCAGGACCCCCAGAGACCCCAAAAAACCCACCTCAGGACCCTAAAAAGGTCTCCCAGATACCCCAAAGACCCCCAGATCCCCTTCAGGACCCCCAGGGACCCCAAAAAATCCACCTCAGGACCCCAAAAAGGACCCCCAGATACCCCAAAACTCCTCCAGGACCCCTGGAGACCCCAAAAAATCCACCTCAGGACCCCAAAAAGGACCCCCAGGTACCCCAAAGATCCCCCTGACCCCACAGGGACCCCCCAGACCCCGTTTAGGATCCCCTCAGACCCCACAGAGACCCCCCAGACCCCACAGGGACTCCCCAGACCCCCCAAAGTTCCCCTGTAGGACCCCCAGAAACCCCAAAAAATCCACCTCAGAACCCCAAAAAGGAACCCAGATACCCCAAAGACCCCCCAGACCCCCTTTAGGATCCCCTCAAGACCCCACTGGGACCCCCCAGACCCCACAGGGACCCCCTCCAGGACCCCCAGACACCCCAAAAAATCCACCTCAGGACCCCAAAAAGGCCTCCCAGATACCCCAAAGTCCCCCCAGACCCCACAGGGACCCCCCAGACCCCCTTTAGGATCCCCTCAGACCCCACAGAGACCCCCCAGACCCCACAGGGACTCCCCAGACCCCCCAAAGACCCCCTGCAGGACCCCAAAGATCCCCTTAGGACCCCTAGAGACCCCAAAAAATCCACCTCAGGACCCCAAAAAAGGCCTCCAGATCCCCCAAAGTCCCCCCCAACCCCCCCAAAAGCTCCCCCAAACCCTCCCCAGACATCCCAAAACCCCTCCAGAGACCCCAAAGCCCCCCCAGCTCCCCCAAAAGCTCCCCCAAACTCCCACCCAGACACCCCAACCCCCCCCCAAAGACCCCAAAGCCCCCACAGAAACCCCAAAGCCCCCCCAGCTCCCCCAAAAGCCCCCACAAACCCTCCCCAGACACCCCAAAACTCCCTCCAAAGACCCCAAAGCCCCCACAGAAACCCCAAAGCCCCCTCAAAAACCCCCCAGACACCCCAACCCCCCCCAAAGACCCCAACCCCCCTTCGAAACCCCAAAGCCCCTCCCAGTTCCCCCAAAAGTCCCCCCAACCCCCCCCAGACACCCCAACCCCCCCCCCCCAGAGACCCCAAACTCCCCCCTAGAGACCCCAACCCCCCCCAGCCATCCCAACCCCCCCCCAGACACCCGAAAAGCCCCCCCAGCTCTCCCAAAAGCCCCCCCAACCCCCCCCCAGACACCCCAAAACCCCCCCAGGCCCTCCAAAAGCCCCCCCAAAACCCCCCCAGGCCCCCCCAGAGACCCCAAAGCCCCCCCAGCTCCCCCAAAAGCCCCCCCAACCCCTCCCCAGGCACCCCCAAACCCCCCCCAGACTCCCCCAAACCCTCCCAAAACCCCCCCAAAAGCCCCCCCAACCCCCCCCAGAGACCCCAAAACCCCCCCCAGAGACCCCAAAGCCCACCCAGCCCCCCCCAAAAGCCCCCCCAACCCCTCCCCAGGCACCCCCAAACCCCCCCCAGACTCCCCAAAACCCCCCCAGACACCCCAAAACCCCCCCAAAAGCCCCCCCAACCCCCCTCAGAGACCCCAAAACCCCCCCTGAGACCCCAAAGCCCCCCCCAGAGACCCCAAAGCCCCCCCAGCTCTCCCAAAAGCCCCCCCAACCCCTCCCCAGACACCCCCAAACCCCCCCCAGACTCCCCAAATCCCCCCCAGACACCCCAAAACCCCCCCAAAAGCCCCCCCAACCCCCTCCCAGAGACCCCAAACCCCCCCCCTAAGACCCCAAAGCCCCCCCAGGCCCCCCAAAAGCCCCCCCAAACTCCCCCAGACACCCCAAAACCCCCCTCAAAGACCCCAAAGCCCCCCCCAGAGACCCCAAAACTCTCCCCAGAAACCCCAAAGCCCCCCCAGACATCCCAAAACCCCCCCAAAAGCCCCCCCAACCCCCTCCCAGAGACCCCAAAACCCCCCGTAAGACCCCAAAGCCCCCCCCAGAGACCCCAAAGCCCCCCCAGCTCTCCCAAAAGCCCCCCCAACCCCTCCCCAAGCACCCCCAAACCCCCCCCAGACTCCCCAAACCCCCCCCAGAGACCCCAAAACCCCCCCGAGAGACCCCAAAGACCCCCCCATAGACCCCAAAACCCCCCCCTAAGACCCCAAAGCCCCCCCAGGCCCCCCAAAAGCCCCCCCCAACTCCCCCAGACACCCCAAAACCCCCCTCAAAGACCCCAAAGCCCCCCCAGACATCCCAAAACCCCCCCAAAAGCCCCCCCAACCCCCTCCCAGAGACCCCAAAACCCCCCAGAGACCCCAAAACCCCCCGTAAGACCCCAAAGCCCCCCCAGCTCTCCCAAAAGCCCCCCCAACCCCTCCCCAGGCACCCCCAACCCCCCCCCAGACTCCCCAAAACCCCCCCAGACACCCCAAAACCCCCCCAAAAGCCCCCCCAACCCCCTCCCAGAGACCCCAAAACCCCCCCCCTAAGACCCCAAAGCCCCCCCAGGCCCCCCAAAAGCCCCCCCAAACTCTCCCAGACACCCCAAAACCCCCCTCAAAGACCCCAAAGCCCCCCCCAGAGACCCCAAAACTCCCCCCAGAAACCCCAAAGCCCCCCCCAGGTACCCCCAAAACCCCCCCAGAGACCCCAAAAGCCCCCCCCAGACCCCCTCCCCAAAGACCCCAAAGCCCCCCGGAGACCCCAAACTCCCCCCTAGAGACCCCAACCCCCCCCCAGCCATCCCAAACCCCCCCAGAAACCCCAAAGCCCCCCCAGCTCTCCCAAAAGCCCCCCCAACCCCTGCCCAGACACCCCAAACCCCCCCCAGAGACCCCAAAGCCCCCTCCCTGAGACCCCAAAGTCCCTCTCAGCCCCCCCAAAAGTCATCCAGGCCCCCCAAAAGCCCCCCCAGCTCCCCCAAAAGTCCCCCCAATACCCCCCCAAGAGACCCCAAACCCTCCCCCAGACACCCCAACCCCCCCCCTAGAGACCCCAAAGCCCCCCAAGCCCCCCCCAGACACCCCAAAACCCCCCCCAGAGACCCCAAACTCTCCCCTAGAGACCCCAACCCCCCTCCCAGCCATCCCAACCCCCCCCCAGAGACCCCAAACTCTGCCCCAGAGACCCCAAAGCCCCTCCAGAGACCCCAAAGCTCCCCCAGCTCCCCCAAAAGTCCCCCCACACCCTCCCCAGACACCCCAAACCCCCCCCCGAGACCCCAAAGCCCCCCCAGAGACCCCAAAGCCCCCCCAGAGACCCCAAAACCCCCCCGAGAGACCCCAAAGACCCCCCCATAGACCCCAAAACCCCCCCCAGAGACCCCAAAACCCCCCCCCGAGACCCCAAAGGCCACCCCAGAGGCCCCAAAACCCCCCCAGAGACCCCAAAGCCCCCCCCAAATCCCCCCCTACCTGCAGTTTGGGGTCCCCAGCGGCCTGTGCCCGTTGTAGGGCCGTGGTCAGGGGGGGCACGACCTCGGCCGGGCCACGGCCCCCCTCGGACAGGGCCAGGGCCACGTTCAGCCACGTCCGGCACTCCTGGGATAATGGGAATGGTGGGAATGGTGGGAATGATGGGAATGGGAATGATGGGAATGATGGGAATGGTGGGAATGATGGGAATGATGGGAATGGGAATAATGGGAATCATGGGAATTATGGGAATAATGGGGATGGGAATAATGGGGATAATGGGAATCATGGGGATAATGGGAATGATGGGAATAATGGGAATGGGAATAATGGGAATGATGGGAATGATGGGAATAATGGGAATGATGGGAATGATGGGGATGATGGGAATGATGGGGATAATGGGGATGGGAATAATGGGGATAATGATGGGAATGATGGGAATGGGAATGATGGGAATGATGGGGATAATGGGAATGGGAATGGGGATAATGGGGATAATGGGGATAATGGGGATAATGGGAATGATGGGAATGATGGGAATGGAAACCACGGCCCCCCTCAGACAGGGCCAGGGCCACGTTCAGCCACGTCCGGCACTGCTGGGATAACGGGAATGGTGGGAATGGGAATGATGGGAATGGTGGGAATGATGGGAATGATGGGAATGGTGGGAATGGTGGGAATGATGGGAATGGGAATGATGGGAATAATGGGAATGGGAATAATGGGAATCATGGGAATTATGGGAATAATGGGGATGGGAATAATGGGGATAATGGGAATCATGGGGATAATGGGAATGATGGGAATGATGGGAATGGGAATAATGGGAATGATGGGAATAATGGGAATAATGGGAATGATGGGAATGATGGGGATGATGGGAATGATGGGGATAATGGGGATGGGAATAATGGGGATAATGATGGGAATGATGGGAATGGGAATGATGGGAATGATGGGGATAATGGGAATGGGAATGATGGGGATAATGGGAATGGGAATGGGGATAATGGGGATAATGGGGATGATGGGAATGGGAAACCACGGCCCCCCTCGGACAGGGCCAGGGCCACGTTCAGCCACGGCCGGCACTGCTGGGATAACAGGGACAATGGGAATGGTGGGAATGATGGGAATGGTGGGAATGGGAATGATGGGAATGGTGGGAATGATGGGAATGATGGGAATGGGAATGATGGGAATGGTGGGAATGGGAATGATGGGAATGGTGGGAATGGTGGGAATGATGGGAATGATGGGGATAATGGGGATAATGGGAATAATGGGAATGATGGGAATGGGAATGATGGGGATAATGGGAATGATGGGAATGATGGGAATGGTGGGAATGGTGGGAATGACGGGAATGGGAGTGATGGGAATGGTGGTAATGATGGGGATAATGGGAATGGGAGTGATGGGAATGATGGGGATAATGGGAATGATGGGGATAATGGGAATGGGAGTGATGGGAATGATGGGGATAATGGGAATGATGGGGATAATGGGGATAATGGGGATAATGGGGATAATGGGAATGATGGGAATGGTGGGAATGGGAATGATGGGGATAATGGGAATGATGGGAATGGGGATAATGGGAATAATGGGAATAATGGGGATAATGATGGGAATAATGGCAATGATGGGAATGATGGGAATAATGGGAATGATGGGAATGATGGGAATGATGGGGATAATGGGGATAATGTGGATAATGGGAATGATGGGAATGATGGGAATGATGGGAATGATGGGGATAATGGGGATAATGGGGATAATGGGAATGATGGGGATAATGGGGATAATGGGGATAATGGGGATAATGGGAATGATGGGAATGATGGGAATGGGGATCATGGGAATGGTGGGAATGATGGGAATGGTGGGAATGATGGGAATGATGGGAATGATGGGGATAATGGGGATAATGGGGATAATGGGGATGATGGGGATAATGGGGATGGGAAACCACGGCCCCCCTCGGACAGGGCCAGGGCCACGTTCAGCCACGGCCAGCACTGCTGGGAATGGGAATGATGGGAATGATGGGAATAATGGGAATGATGGGAATGATGGGGATGATGGGAATGATGGGGATAATGGGGATGGGAATAATGGGGATAATGATGGGAATGATGGGAATGGGAATGATGGGAATGATGGGGATAATGGGAATGGGAATGATGGGGATAATGGGAATGGGAATGATGGGGATAATGGGAATGGGAATGGGGATAATGGGGATAATGGGGATGATGGGAATGGGAAACCACGGCCCCCCTCGGACAGGGCCAGGGCCACGTTCAGCCACGGCCGGCACTGCTGGGATAACGGGAATGGGGTGGGAGTGGAAGAGGGAATAGGATTGGGAGTGGGGGTGGGAGAGGGAATGGGGGCAGGGATTGGGAATGGGGTCAGGGAGCAGGAATGGGGTCAGGGATTAGGAATGGGAATGGGGTCAGGAATGGGGGTCAGGGATGGGGAATGGGATCGGGAATGGGATCAGGAATGGGATCAGGAATGGGATCAGGAATGGGGGTCAGGAATGGGATCAAGAATGGAGGTCAGGGATCGGGAATGGGATCAGGAATAGAGCTCAGGTGTCAAAATGGGATCAGGAATGGGGTCAGGGATCAGGAATGGGATCAGGAATGGGGGTCAAGGATTGGGAATGGGATCAGGAATGGGATCAGGAATCAGGAATGGGGGCAAGGGGGGTCAGGGATCAGGAATGTGATCAGGAATGGGAGTTAGGGATCAGGAATGGGGGTCAGGAATGGGAGTCAGGGATCAGGAGTGGGATCAGGAATGGGATCAAGGATCAGGAATGGGGACAAGGGGGGTCAGGATTGGGAATGGGGGCAAGGGGGGTCAGGATCGGGAATGGGATTGGGAATGGGGGTCAAGAATCAGAAATGGGGGCAAGGGGGGTCAGGGATCAGGAATGGGACCAGGAATGGGATCGGGAATGAGGGTAAGGGATGGGGAATGGGATCAGGAATGGGGGTCAGGGATCAGGAATCAGGAATAGGATCAGGAACGAGATCAGAAATCAGGAATGGGATCAGGAATGGGGGTCAGGAATCAGGAATGGGATCAGGAATAGAGACCAGGGATCAAAATGGGATCAGGAATGGGAGTCAGGAATGGGGGTCAGGGATCAGGAATGGGATCAGGAATGGGGGTCAGGGATTGGGAATGGGATCAGGAATAGGGGTTAGGAATCAGGAATGGGATTGGGAATGGGGGTCAGGAATCAGGAATGGGATCAGGAATGGGATCGGGGATGGGATCAGGGATCAGGAATGGGGGCCAGGGGGGTCAGGGATCAGAAACAGGATCAGGAATGGGGGTCAGGGATGGGGAATGGGATCAGGAATGGGGGTCAGGAATCAGGAATGGGATCAGAAATGGGGGTCAGGGGGGGTCAGGGATCAGGAATGGGATCAGGGATGGGATCAGGAATGGGGGTCAGGGATTGGGAATGGGATCAGGGATGGGGTCAGGAATGAGGGTCAGGGATCAGGAATGGGGGTCAGGGATTGGGAATGGGATCAGGAATGGGGTCAGGGATCAGGAATGGGATCAGGAATGGGGGTCAGGGATCAGGAATGGGATCAGGAATGGGGGTCAGGGATCAGAAATGGGGGTCGGGGGGGTCAGGGATGAGGAATGGGATCGGGAATGGGGGTCAGGGATCAAAATGGGATCGGGAATGGGGGTCAGGGATCAGGAATGGGATCAGGAATGTGGGCAAGGGGGGGTCAGGGCTGGGGAATGGGATCAGGAATGGGGGTCAAGGATTGGGAATGGGTCAAAGGGGGTCAGGGCTGGGGAATGGGATCAGGAATCAGGAATGGGATCAGGAATCAGGAATGGGATCAGGAATAGGGGTCAGGGATCAAGAATGGAGGTCAGGAATGGGGGACAGAGATCGGGAATGGGGGTCAGGGATCAGGAATGGGGGCAAGGGGGGGTCAGGGATGGGGAATGGGGTCAGGAATTGGGACTGGGATCAGAAATGGGATTGGGAATGGGACAAGGAATGGGGTCAGGAATGGGGAATGGGATCAGGAATGGGGTCAGGGATTGGAAATGGGGTCAGGGCTGGGGACTGGGATGGGGAATGGGGTCCAGGGCTGGGGACTGGGATGGGGAATGGGGTCCAGGGATCAGGACTGGCCCCCCAAACCCCCCTGTCCCACCTCCAGGGGGTCCCCCCGGCGCAGCTCCAGCTCCCGCCGGTAGTGCAGGACGGCCCGGGAAGGGTCCCGGAGATCCCGGAACGTGGTGGCCAAGGACACGTGGATCACGGCCAGGTCCCGCCCCGGCATGCCCAGAGCCTGGGCCAGGCTCAGCTGGGACCCCAAAACCCCCTGTCAGCGCTGGGGACCCCCCAAAACCCCCCCTGTGGAGCAGGGACAGATCCCACAAATCCCATCCTACAAATCCCATCCCATCCCATCCATCCCATCCCATCCCACAAATCCCATCCTACAAATCCCATCCCATCCCCTCCCATCCATCCCATCCCATCCATCCCATCCCATCCATCCCATCCCACAAATCCCATCCCATCCCATCCCATCCCACCCCATCCCATCAATCCCATCCCATCCCATCCCATCCCATCCATCCCATCCCATCCCATCCCATCCCATCCCATCCCATCCCAGTGTTCCCAAAGCCTGGGTTGGGATCAGCTGGGACCCCCATAGACCCCTGTCAGTGCTGGGGACCCCCCAAACCCCCCCTGTGGAGCAGGGACAGATCCCACAAATCCCATCCCACAAATCCCATCCCATCCCATCCCATCCCATCCCATCTCACAAATCCCATCCCATCCCACAAATCCCATCCCACAAATCCCACCCCATCCCATCCCATCCCATCCCATCCATCCCATCCCACAAATCCCATCCCATCCCATCCCATCCCACCCCATCCCATCAATCCCATCCCATCCCATCCCATCCCATCCATCCCATCCCATCCCATCCCATCCATCCCATCCCATCCCATCCCATCCCATCCATCCCATCCCATCCCATCCCATCCATCCCATCCCATTCCCATCCCATCCCATCCCATCCCATCCCATCCATCCCATCCCATCCCATCCCATCCCATCCATCCCATCCCATCCCATCCCATCCCATCCCATCCCATCCCATCCCATCCCATCCCATCCATCCCATCCCATCCCATCCCATCCCATCCATCCCATCCCATCCCATCCCATCCCATCCCATCCCATCCCGGCATTCCCAGAGCCTGGGCCAGGCTCAGCTGGGACCCCAAAACCCCCTGTCAGTGCTGGGGACCCCCCAAAACCCCCCCAAAACCCCCCTGTGGAGCAGGGACAGATCCCACAAATCCCATCCTACAAATCCCATCCCATCCCATCCCATCCCATCCCAGTGTTCCCACGGCCTGGGTCGAGATCAGCTGGGACCCCAAAACCCCCTGTCAGCGCTGGGGACCCCCCAAAACCCCCCCAAACCCCCCCCTGTGGAGCAGGGACAGATCCCATCCCATCCCATCCCACCCCACAAATCCCATCCCATCCCACAAATCCCATCCCATCCCATCCCATCCCATCTATCCCATCCCACAAATCCCATCCCACAAATCCCACCCCATCCCACAAATCCCATCCCATCCCATCCCATCCCATCCCATCCCATCCCATCCCAGCAGCCCCACAGCCTGGGCCAGGCTCAGCTGGGACCCCAAAACCCCCTGTCAGCACTGGGGACCCCCCAAAAACCTGGGGATCCCCCATGGACCCCCCAAACCCCCCCCTGTGGAGCAGGGACAGATCCCACAAATCCCATCCCATCCCATCCATCCCATCCCATCCCATCTCGGCATTCCCAGAGCCTGGGTTGGGATCAGCTGGGACCCCCCAAAACCCCCTGTCAGTGCTGGGGACACCCCAAAAACCTGGGGATCCCCCATGGACCCCCCAAAACCCCCCCTGTGGAGCAGGGACAGATCCCATCCCATCCCAAAAATCCCATCCCACAAATCCCATCCTGGCATTCCCAGAGCCTGGTTGGGATCAGATGGGACCCCAAAACCCCCTGTCAGTGCTGGGGACCCCCCAAAACCCCCCCAAAACCCCCCCCTGTGGAGCAGGGACAGATCCCATCCCATCCCACCCCACAAATCCCATCCCATCCCATCCCACAAATCCCATCCCATCCCATCCCATCCCATCCCACAAATCCCATCCCACAAATCCCATCCCATCCCACAAATCCCATCCCATCCCATCCCATCCCATCCCACAAATCCCACCCCACAAATCCCATCCCATCCCATCCCACAAATCCCATCCCATCCCATCCCATCCCACAAATCCCATCCCATCCCATCCCACCCCATCCCATCCCATCCCATCCCATCCCATCCCATCCCATCCCATCTCAGCATTCCCAGAGCCTGGGCCAGGCTCAACTGGGACCCCCAAAACCCCCTGTCAGTGCTGGGGATCCCCCAAAACCCCCCCAAAACCTGGGGACCCCCCATGGCCCCCCAAAACCCCCCCACCCCCCAAAAAGTCCCTCTAGACCCTGAAAAAGTCCTCCCCAGACCTCCAAAAACATCCTTAAACCCCCCAAAAAGCCCCCTCAGACCCCCCAAAAATCCCCCCAGACCCCCAAAAGAGCTTCCCCCAGACCCCAAAAGCACCCCCAGACCCCAAAAGCCTCACAACAGCCCCCAAAAAGCCCCCCCAGTCCCCCCAAAAAGCTCCCCAAGCTCCCTAAAAAGCCCCCCAAGACCCCAAAAAAGCCCCCCTAGACCCCAAAAAAGTCCCCCCAGACCCCCAAAATGCCCCCCAAACTCCCCCAAAGCCCCCCCAGACCCCCCCAAAACCCCCTTAAATCCCCCAAAAAGCCCCCCCAAACTCTCTCAAAGCCCCTCCAGACCCCCCCAAACCCCCTTAAATCCCCCCAAAAACCCCCCCAGACCCCCCTAAACCCCCTTACATCCCCCCAAAAGCCCCCCCAAACTCCCTCAAAGCCCCCCCCGACCCCCCCAAACCCCCTTAAATCCCCCCAAAAACCCCCCCAGAACACCCCAAACCCCCTTACATCCCCCCAAAAGCCCCCCCAGACCCCTCAAAGCCCACCCAGACCCCCCTAAAGCCCCTTAAATCCCCCCAAAAGCCCCCCCAAACTCCCTCAAAGCCCCCCCAGACCCCTCAAAAACCCCCTTAATCCCCCAAAAGCCCCCCCAAACTCCCTCAAAGCCCCTCCAGACCCCCCCAAACCCCCTTAAATCCCCCAAAAGCCCCCCCAAACTCCCTCAAACCCCCCCAGACCCCCTTAAGTCCCCCCCAAAGCCCCACCAAACTTCCTCAAACCCCCCCAGACCCACTTAAGTCCCCTCAAAAGCCCCCCCAAACTCCCTCAAAGCCCCCCCAGACCCCCCTAAACCCCCTTACATCCCCCCAAAAAAGCCCCCCCAGACCCCTCAAAAACCCCCAGACCCCTCTAAACCCCCCCCAAAAAGCCCCCCCAAACTCCCTCAAAGGCCCCCCAGGCCCCCCAAACCCCCTTAAATCCCCCAAAAGCCCCCCCAAACTCCTTCAAAGCCCCCCCAGACCCCCCCAAACCCCCTTAAATTCCCCAAAAACCCCCTTAAATCCCCCCAAAACCCCCTTAAATCCCCCCAAAAGCCCCCCAAACTCCTTCAAAGCCCCCCCAGACCCCCCCAAACCCCCTTAAATCCCCCCAAAAACCCCCTTAAATCCCCCCAAAACCCCCTTAAATCCCCCAAAAAGCCCCCCCAGGCCCCCTCAAATCCCCCCAAAAGCCCCCCAAACCCCCTTAATCCCCCCAAAATCCCCCCAAACTCCCTCAAAGTCCCCGCAGACCCCCCCAAACCCCCTTAAATCCCCCAAAAAGCCCCCCCAGATCCCCCCAAAAACCCCCTTAAATCCCCTCAAAGCCCCTCCAGAACACCCCAAACCCCCTTAAATCCCCCCAAAAGCCCCCCCAAACTCCCTCAAAGCCCCCCCAGGCCCCCCCAAACCCTCTTAAATCCCCCCAAACCCCCCCCAGACCCCTCAAAAACCCCCTTAATTCCCCCCAAAAGCCCCCCCAAACTCCCTCAAAGCCCCCCCAGACCCCCCTAAACCCCCTTACATCCCCCCAAAAGCCCCCCCCAACTCCCTCAAAGCCCCCCCAGACCCCCCCAAACCCCCTTAAATCCCCCCAAAGCCCCCCCAGACCCCCCCAAACCCCCTTAAATCCCCCCAAAAGCCCCCCCAGAGCCCCCCAAACCCCCTTAAATCCCCCCAAAAGCCCCCCCGAGCCCCCCACCTGTCTCTGGTAGTGCTCCAGGGCCCGGGGGAAGTCCCCGTGGCGGGCGAAGGTGTCCCCGAGGCGCTCGCACAGGGACACCCCCGAGGGGTCACCGGGGGGCACTCGGGACAGGGACTGCAGCAGACGGGTCACCCGGGTGGCTGGGGGGACAGGGGACAGTCAGGGGTCAGTCAGGGGACAGGGGGACAGTCAGGGGTCATCAGGGGGACAGTCAGGGGACAGTCAGGGGTCATGGGGACAGTCAGGGGTCATCAGGGGGCACTCGGGACAGGGACTGCAGCAGACGGGTCACCCGGGTGGCTGGGGGGACAGGGGACAGTCAGGGACAGTCAGGGGACACTCAGGGACAGGGGGGGACATGGGGACAGTCAGGGGACAGTCAGGGGTCAGTCAGGGGTCATGGGGACAGTCAGGGGTCAGTCAGGGGTCAGGGGGACAGTCAGGGGACACACGGGACAGGGACTGCAGGAGACGGGTCACCCGGGTGGCTGGGGGGACAGGGGACAGTCAGGGGACAGTCAGGGGACAGTCAGGGACAGTCAGGGGACAGTCAGGGGACAATCAGGGACAGTCAGGGGACAGTCAGGGGACAATCAGGGGTCAGGGGGACAGTCAGGGACAGGGGGACAGTCAGGGACAGGGACTGCAGGAGACGGGTCACCCGGGTGGCTGGGGGGACAGGGGACAGTCAGGGACAGTCAGGGGACAGTCAGGGACAGTCAGGGGACACGGGGACAGTCAGGGACAGTCAGGGGACACGGGGACAGTCAGGGGACAGGGGGACAGTCAGGGACAGGGGGGGCAGGGGGACAGTCAGGGACAGGGGGACAGACGGGACAGGGACTGCAGCAGACGGGTCACTCGGGTGGCTGGGGGGACAGGGGACAGTCAGGGACAGTCAGGGGACAGGGGACAGTCAGGGACAGTCAGGGGACAATCAGGGACAGTCAGGGACAGGGGCAGTGACAGCTGGGGGGTCATGGGGACAGTCAGGGGTCATCGGGGGGCACACGGGACAGGGACTGCAGGAGACGGGTCACCCG